>NW_019211456.1:15031623-15144834 GCF_002443255.2 Varroa destructor
GCAGACAGAATCATTTGTATGACTTGTGTCTGCTGCAGACAGAATCATTTTATATATATGTGCTATTTTATTTATTAATAAACACTATTCTCAGCACCAACAATCTAGGTTGCCCTTGACGCTGACGAGTCATGCGTCCCTCAACGTCCGGTGGTATTTATGGTTACGTGATTCATGCATAGCCTCTTCAGCCTGTCTGTCCTGACGTGTAAAATTTAACTGTAAAATTTAGTTGATAGTGCAGTGATATAGACGGGGCGCCTCGTGTTAGTAATGAATTCTGTTATGATCATGAAGTGTTTTCTTGATGGAATATTTGAACAATCTTCAGTTAAGAAACTTTTCTTTTGTCTGACTATGGATCCGCTATATCAAGGATTCGGTAAGCTGCAGTATAAATAGGTATAGTTGGTTTAAGCCAAAATACATTTGTTTGCCAATTAAATGGGTTTTCTTAATTGAAAACTCTGACAAATGGAAATGGTGCCTAAAGAACATAGTGTTTCTTTCTATTTAGTCAAAGTGCTGAAATATCGACTTTATGATTACGACCCTAGCGTTTATTCAGAACTTTGAGCGAAGATAGATAGCTTTAGTGGAACTCAAATTAGATAAATATATGCTCAATGTATGTAAATATGTTTGTTGGATAACATGGTATATTATTGATAACATGGTATATTATTAGGGATATCTAGGCATGAGATTGTGGCCAGTAATGGGTAAAGATATATAAAACTGCCATTTGATCGAACTTCAACATAAATGATTGCGCATCTAAGTAGTGCTTATTAGACTATTATTGCTCGCTGTCACGTATAAAAATTAATATTCATCTGTAATTTCCTTAATTTAGTAGGTGTGCTGTTTGTCGGGCCACTTAAAGTAGCTACATTAGGTAAACAGTTTCTTTTACTGGTCACTTGAAGCTCCGGGAAGATATGTGCGCGAGACAAAGCTGACAGGTGAAATATTTTTCCCTTTGAGAAAAAAAAGCTTTCTTTTTCCAATAAAACAAAATGGTAATTGGTCGGTCGTAAACATGTAACAACCACTAGCGTCGTCGCCTCTGATATAGTATCAAATGGATACATGTATATCTCTGTGCAAATTGTGTTGCGTGAAAGTGTGCTGAACATGTGTATAATTACAAAACATGTGCGAAGTATTTTCGTGTTTTTATCATTCTTTTGATATTTTATAGTACACGAGTCACCGTCGCCTACGCAGGTAGCGACAGTAAATGTTATTATAGTCAAGTTCCTTGCGAATCATATTAACAAACTTCGAATATATTCAATGTAAGTGTATGTAAAAAAAAAAGCTTAGAGCAACTAATTCCTTCATAATTTTCCTGTTCGTTTCACTATGGACTTTATAGTGTTGTAGAGCTTCTCTGCTGTCTATAACTATACAACAATCTGTCTGCGATTCCGGCCGCGTCTGCCATTCTTAGCCGTTGTCGGCATTTCTGATGATGTCGCGTAGTGTCAGCCGCAGCCGATCTCCATCGAAGTGCTCCTCAGTCAGCTCGCACAAGCGAAAGCGAGACCGCGGCGACAGGGAGCGTGAACGAGGTCGAGAGAGAGGTCGCGAACGCGAGGGTCGCGATAGCTCAAGAGATAGGTCGTCCAGACGCCACAAGAAGTCCAGCCACAAGGAGTCGCGACATGGAAAATTGTCGAAGCGACGTCACGAAGATGTGCCACGGGCGTACCGTCAAAGTCGCAGCGCTTCAACGAGCTGCGGTAGAAGTTCCAGTTCAGACAACAATAACGATGACGAGAAAGGAAAGGACAGAGACAGAGATCGAGACAGAGAAAAAGAAAAGACCTCAGTCGAACAGCCGCCTACCAAGAAGAAGCCTCGCAAAGAGGCGACGCCTGAGGTAAATAGTTGTGCTTTCGTAAGGACGCATTGCTTACTTTTTTTAACATGTTAAATTATGTTATTATTATGTAGTTAATGTTATGTAAAGAGCGAAGAAATGCTTTTTGACCTTATGCCTACCGTATGGCTGTCTGATTCGTTCAATGCATGGATTTTCGTCGTTACTTACAGCTGGATCCATTTGAAGTACGCCGGCGTGAGCTGATGCGCGAGAAGGAAATTACAGCAGAAGTTGAAAGGCGTTTGGCCGAAATCTTGCCGCAAAAAGTTGAAGAAGAAATGGAATTGCGGAGAGAAAAGATGCGGCAGGACATTCGACTTGAAATGGAAGAACAGGCCAAAAGGAATTCTGAGGAGCTGCGACTTGAGAACCAGTTGCTCAAAGAGGTATGACACGAAGAAGTTAACTACTGAGGATTGTCAGAAATATGACATATGAAAATAAGTTGACTTGCGATGCGCCAATCAATGTTGTACGAGCGTAGAATTGATGTAGTCTCTGTACAGCTGAGATTGACTGATATCTGTATGATATTCTATGTGATAAAAGCGATGCGGCTTTCTATATCATCATCTAACAGTGAAAAGAAAGAAGTGACTTATTCGTTTAAGGCGCTTTCAAAATCATGCTTAGGCTGCCCCCTGTCCCTGAAGTTTTTGACGGTTTTGAACAGTGTATAAATAATATACATCGTATCGATCTTCCCACTGTGAAATCCCCCATCCAATCAGTATAAGGAAATTACTGTCGTGACCTCACTAACGATATCGAATATCTTTGCCTCTGCGTATTACCCAAGCCGCTTCGAAGCAAAAGTATTGCGTAGTATGTAAAGTGCCTTCCTCATTGTTATTGTAGTTGTTACCCTAATGTATGCGCCAAACGAACAGTCAAACGATTGAATGAGTGCTGACGTTTCTCTCCACGACAGGATTGTGTGAATGGCAAGTTCGTCATAGATCCGCTCTTCTTCGCTAGATTCGATCTTCTTCTCCATCTCAGAAAGTCCTGAGAAAATATCAGCCCCGAGTAACCTCTGAAACCACTCGGCAAGCACCGATACAGCACAACTACGCCACTGGGATCGAAAACGACTATGGAGAGATTTCTCCATTGCTCTCTCTCTCTCTCTCTGAATGTTGCTTCGCCCTGGTTCCTTAATGAATCCATCGCTTCGGCAAAACTGAAGCGCAAACTCAACCCGCATGCAATGCTCACTCTCAGCCTCGATTGATGCTAAAACCTGAGATTCTGAAGCTACTTATGAGATTCAGAATAATCTCGCGTTGATCGTCAGGCTTTTCTTCCTAGTCTTGGCGGCAGTGTGAGGCCCATGATCGGCATGTCGGGAATCAAACGTGTTACACGTTCATCCACCCTAACTTTTGTGTTCTAGTTTGTTCAAACAACCTTACACAGACAGCAAACGGCAGGCTGTCAGCTTTGTGGTGCTCCCTGGTTTTAGCTGTTTTGGGTCGGGTGGGCCACGGGACATTCTGTTGGCAGGGATTTGGCTGTGTGGTGGCATGTGTAGTAAAATCTATCTTTTTAGGCCGGTGCTGTTCTCTCTGGGCGGTGCTGTCTTTATATCACACTCTGACAAACTGACCATGTTCGCCGCACGGTTATCGAGAAAGAAAATGAGAACATTAACATCAACAATCAGACAGATTGGATTTGATTGGTTGCTTACGGACACTGATGATGAGTATTGTTCCGGATGAGAAAGGACCTATCGCTCTAGTCGCTCGCATTCTTATGAAGCATCATTCAGGTATGTAGACAGAGAAAAAGAGAAAGAAAGACACTCAGAAAGAGACAGGCCGGAAGTTCCGATGCCGAGAGGTCCCCAGCACACACATACGGCCTAGACGAGCACACAATCCGTCTGGGCCGCGACACCAACCCGTAAGTACCGCTAACCAATTACAATGCGACCCAAAAAGACCATCCCAACATGAGTAACGTATGAACAACGAGTAACTACGAAGTAAGCAAAACAGCACAACAATGCAAAGCAACAACACCCAACCCGATCATCCGATCATTCAGCTACTGCAAGCACCAGCTGTGACGCCAGCGGTGGCAGTGGTTCAAATTAACAAGCAGCAACAGCTGATTTCGCCCTAGTCGGAGTCGAGACCTCGGTTTCGGTTTCGAGCGGGGCGAAGAAACCTGGAAGGTTAGAAAACTAGAAAAACACGTGGTGTTGTGCAAATTGTTGTGCGAACTCGAGCCACGGGAATAACGTATCGACCTTCACAGGAGATGAAGACGAAGCTAGAGGAGTCCCAGAAGGAACTGGATGAAGCCCGCGAACAGCTTCAGGCGCTGCGGGAGCAGACTGACGAAAGCGTCCACAAAGTGGCCGAAGACAGGTTTGTACAGCTTAGCTTATAATATTTAACTACCAAAACATGCCCTCGAATCAACAAATGGTGCATTTATCTGTGAAATTATGTATAATAACATTATATTTTTCTTTTTCCGGGTATGTTGGCCTGCTAAGTTAATTGGGCATGATTAATACTATTAAATTTCGTTTTTGAATATTTCATTCACTTAGGTTGAAACTCCTCGAGGAGCGCCGAAAGCTGGATGAAGATCGAATGGCCCTCGAGCAGGAGAAACGGGAACGGAAGAAAGCTGAACAACATCTGATCCTTAACAAAACTGGCAAAGCGCGACCTAAGCTAGCGTTCTCTTTCAAGTAGCGGCAGCATCAACTACAATAAGTAGGTTTTAGAAGGTAATATGACCTTAGAATCAAAGCCTTTTTTTTGAAACAGTTTGTAGATTTGCCTAAAAACTAGAAATTTTTAGAACGCTATAATTGGTCGTTAGCGTACTTCAATCTATACTTTATCCTATGTTGATGAAAAAGATATGGCGGGATTTGTTTGTGCACACAGACACGCCATAATTACGTGTTTGTTATTTGGGTGACTTTTCAGGTGAGCTTCATAGTAATGCTGTAATTAAGATGTATATATTTCGCACAGCTGCTAGTGGGGTTTACGTGTTAATTGTTCATTTCCTGACTATGCACTGTAGAATACATGTTTATTTAACTAAACGCGTAAATTCCGATAGCCGTCAGTGGCGATGCTTCGTGTGGGTATCCATTGTACTAATAAAACGCAATAGGAAATGTAATAATGTTTTCAATCTTCCAATAGAAGAGCGAAAAATTTCCTTCATGATGATGTCTGTGAAAACAGGAACCTTTATAGTCAGCTTTTAGATAAATATTGCTTAAAAAGTAAAGTTATGTAAATTTAGTAACTGAGTAAAATATAGTGAGTAGTTACGTTTAAAGCCGTCAGTTGTATCGGTCCTAACACTTCGGTAAAATTGAAGTGGATGCAGGAATTAAATGAATTAAGAAATTTTAAAAAAAATCGAAATGTTAGGCTTATTCAACATATATATATATTTACTACAGATATAGTAAAAAAATACGATATCGGAATAATGCAGAAAAAGCAGCCGAGAAATGTCTTAGTTCTTATGTACCCTTTAATTTCTAAATTAATTCTATATTTTTTTTGTGCATATCCTAAAATTGCTATTATGGAACGAAAAAAATATACTTTTAAGTATATTGGCCTTTTTCGATTATTTGCTATTAGGAAATAGTGTATTCAATCGTCTTACGCGGAGAAATTTCTTTTATTTGGCGTTTGCTGTATATTATTACGAAACTCTTTCAACAACAGATTTCAAATAGGCATACAAACTTTTTGATTACAAGCGCATAACTCGGAGCTGTCTGTCAGTATGTTTGACAGGGTAAAATGGGGAAGATAAAACAAAGCATGGATACAGCTTTGAAGGAACCGCAATTTGAGTACTATGGACGCCAGGTTAGGTTTCGTAACCAGCAGGCATGCATTGGAATTACCTATAGATGACTGACTTAAATATTAGACCGTTGCGTAACCTGATTGTGTTACCACCTACCTTGCTCAAATGAGGTTCGTCCATATCTTCCTTACGCGTAAGCTCATTTTTTAGTGTTTAGGATCATTTCTCGTTTTAAAATAGGAGTGGTAATTAAATCAGATGTTCTTTAAGTAAAGGTTCACAAAATATACGCATGATTTTTTATTACATTTTCCATTTTTATCGTGCTTAAGTCAACAATATCCTATTGTACATTTTGTTGAATTGCAGTTGAGTTTCCTATCTTTAAGTTAATAACGCTTACTTAGTAGGTTACATTTAATGATGGGTCATTACTAGTACCAGTTTGAGTTAACCTCTAATGCAAAATTTCTCGCTGTACTTGGACCGTTGCCTGTCTGGGCCGAGCGAAAAGTACAGGACTTTCCATTGTGTGGGCAGTTTTAGTTCATTCGGGAAACGGAATGTTACCCTGGAACCAGCGTTGTAGAGGTATACGCGTTGTCCAAAGGAGAAATAATCAATAAAATGTGAAGATGCGGTGATTAATGGATAGCAGGGTTTTTTCCACTAGATCAACCTCAGTAACATTTTGTTGGCGCACGAACGTAGAATACGCTATACTTAGAATTTCAAATGACCCATTTAATAAAATGTTTGGAAAGTTTTTTTATAAGGTTAAGTGTCAAACCACAAACAGGTCCGATTTATTTCTAATTTATATGCACATTCTCTCAGCATACCTTTCCATCGTTTAATTGATTTTTACCAGAACGCGTTATCTCCTCCTAACGTAACGACAAGATACCGAGAAACAAAACAGCAACAACAAAGGGTTTATATGAACAGAACATTTTTGAAGAACGAGGCTTACTCGCGAAGAGCACATTCTGTGAAATATTGCTCAGGGCACCGAAAGGTTGAAATGTCAAAGGAACGGTTCATTAAATTAGAAACATTATTGATCGACTTATTGAAATATGTAAAGAACATGTCCTGACTGACCAAAGCTGCTAAAATACGATGGAAAAAGTTGTCGTTAAGGTTCTTTGCTTTTTGGTAAGTGAATGGGTACTCGACATATAGTATCTGCGAAATAATAATATAATACTAGGCAATCCTTGGGACAGCTATCGTATCAAGTACATTTAGCTAAGGAAAGAATTAATCATTGAATTGGCCCCTAAACGATGCCACTGATTGCATTAAATTTTATAATTGATTATCTGACCATAATCCTGTTATAATATTTCGAGTTATTTAATATGTCAGTTTAGTCACAGAAAACGATAGATAGTCACGATACACTTGCTACACGTACACGACTGTGACTTTTAACGTGCAGTTTCTAGGCTACAATAGATAACAGAAAAATTGGTATTTGCTTTGTATATTGGCAGAAAAGCCAGACATTACGTGGGTACAGCGCTGACACAGGGAATTGCAGGTTTTAACTCGGCATTTTTCATGTACACAGCTAGTATGTACGAAGATAAGAAGGTAAGAGCTATCTTTATCAGTGGGGTTTAAACTATGACCAGGGACTATAGGCACGCAGCTCAGCATGGTGCATACACGCTTCGGTCAGTAGGCGATTGCAGCAAGATCTGCTCATGCTTAAATTAACCTTCGCTTTTTATTGGCAGCTAAAAATAAGCAAAAGTACATTTGGCTATTTGATCCATTCAAAAATTTATGATGGGAAAAATTCACAGTTCCAGAAGATGACGAGTACAATCACGCAAGGCTTAACATGAATTACCATTTAACGAAAAAACCTTAAATACATTTGAATCTGTATTTTCGTTAGGTATGGGCGACTAAGTAGACTTCAAATCGAAGTAGTAATATGCATTTACCTAAAAAATCTACTGCTAGCCCCAATATATTCGTTAAGATTTTAAGGAAGATTTATTGGGAGACTATCCTTTGCTCGACTTATTCAGACCAATATTGTGACTAGTCACAGTATTAGTCTAGACATAGTTCCATTATTGCCTACCAAACCTCAGTTCAATACATCTATGCTCACAAGTGATCTGCCTGCCGTTTTTTTACTTTGTTTGTTGGAACTTTCTCTTAAGCTAGCTACTTTGTCTTTGTATCATTGCCATAACTAATGTGTACGATGCTGTCAGAATAATTAAGAAAAGTTTTAATAAAAATTCTTGTCCCCGGCGTTGTAGATTTTTTTTGGTAGTGTTTGATTAGAGCTAAAGATGTATGAAAAATAAAAGGAAAATTGGCTATTTCGTTTCACCCTAAAGGAATGCCCGAAGTAAGATGGAGGCACCCCGGTAGTGGCCCAAGTTACTGAAGTTCGGACTTCTAGTGGCCGTAGGTACTACAATATCAAAGAAATACATTAGACGTAAGGCTTAAATTTGCGACCGGATATTTAGTCTTTAACCTTCCAAACAAAACTGCGAAGAAAATAATTAGTATAAGTAAAAGTAAATAATATTCCATATGTAAGTATTCTCATGTTATTTGAACTTGTACGTATTTTTCGGCGTTTTTCCTTTCAGTACTTATATTTCTCGATCATTATATTTAACAAGCGAAGTTGTTAATGCTAGATGTTTGTTTTTGAGGCGTGGGTGAATACGCATACGCAAATAAGTGGAACCTGTATCGCTAATGCGTAAAAATTTTTATAGCGCTTGTCATTTAACAGGTTTGATAAGTTCCAGAACTGCATACTGGACGTAATCGTTATAAATGTCCATCACAGAGCGTAGAATACGGCGAAAGCATCGTACAGACCATGTCTGGGAACGTAGTGTCAACAGCTTATAGATTGTATCAGTGTGGCTCTGAAGTATGTACGGAATATATTGCTTGATATTTTGTCGAACCTCTTATCAGTGCATCTGGCCCTGTCGACTAGTACGGTGACGTCTGTCATAAATGTAACATTTACTTAGGAAAGAAATGAACGCTATAATACTGTCGTCTTACTGAATTGGTTAAACATAACGAAGTCCAACATGAGTAGGTACAAGCGTACAAGGTACGTGAGTGTTAGCAAGCATGTGATATATGATGGTAAACGATTTGTTAATTGTAATAATTTTAATCATCCTTTATGGACCCACACTTTATATACGGTACATGGTAGCTAACATTTGATGCCGCCCAAGGTTGTCTTTACAGAACTCACCTCGTACGCCATTGACGCCATAGTTCTGCATTCTTTTCTGTTGATAGTTACAAAACAGTTTCTCATCAAAATAGTGCCCCCACTTTAGCGTAGGTAACCACATGGTCTGATCTACAATCGATAGCTAATTAACTACAAACTCGAATTTTTAGCTGAAGTTTAGTATACGATTTCAAAAAAAAGAAAGACAAAAGTAGTCTTTCTGTTGCTTCCTGCCCGAGAGCACGTAGAGTTCATCCCTGTTTCTTCGCCTCTGACGTTCCTTCTACCAAACATGAAAAGGAAATAATTTCGTCTTCCGCCTCCCCCTCCCTCTGTCGCGTACTCTTCTGTTACTATTTCTCGTGCAATTGAGGTAGTTGGCAAGACGGTTACAGTCGTCTCAAATAATCACAAATTGTTACTCCCCAAACGCTAGGTTCCTTTCGTTCGTTCTGCGGTTCCCTTGTGATGCACTCGTCGTTGTGAGTCTCGTTTTTGTAATGGAGACAGCGTTTTGCACTTCCTGGATACTCAAATCAGAGACTATCCCTTGAATTTACCAGTGCTTCAATGGCGTCACGTAACGGATGGCTTCAATTCAGGTGTCCCCACACGTTTATGAGAAAAGAGGGCTGTAGGGCAACAATGCTTTGGCAGGCAAATAGGGGTGAGTGGTCAGACATCAAGGCGTATAAGGCAGCTTCTGAACTTCAGTAGCGGTCATTTTGATGGTTACTAGGTTCTTATCTATGGTTTCAACAGAGACGAATGATACCGAATGTGAGCTGGCTCAAATTCACAGCGAGTTAAAAGCAGATAAGCAACTTAGGAAGAACTTTGCACGGAACTGCTTAACGGAAGCGCATCGTACGCCGGTGCCAACAATGGAAAAAATCGGCATGGATGACATGTTTTGAATACGCACGCATGGCTTTGTCGTCCGAAAGAACTGCGGACACGAGAGAAACGCACATAAAAAGCATTTCTAGACCACGGATAGAAAATATTCAGTAATATGTATAAATCAGTGAAAATGTATGAGGTAATGACACTGGTTTGGTACATAGAATTAAACCAAATAGAAATGGTAAAGTGTCAACTATATTATATAAGATAACGCTTGAGAACCAATAAATATGAACTGACTTTTGGTACGCTTACCTAATTATTAGGTTCTATTAGCAAACATTAGACACACAAAATATGCTCTATAAGCTAGCATTAGGATCAAGCAGTAATACATAAAATATTATAGATTTTTTATTTATATAGTTTTTCATTAGTGAAGTCTTCCAGCCGGCAGGTGACACACTTCGTTTTCCTAAATTTCCATAGATAACAATAATCCAGACCATACCACGCCTTGATAGTACTATAGCGCCGTGCTTTATTTTGTATTCGACCATTTTACACATTCTATTAAAAAATTATGTTTAAAAAAAATCAAATGTATACACTGTAACAATGTACTCCACTACGCGTTTAAACGTAAGTGCATTTCGATGCGTTCCATTCAAGGCGAGCCCGTCTATGGCTGGCAGAAGGCCAATTCAGGCGCTGGGATCGTTCTATGGGTGTCGATGTAACAGGATTGGCCGCTGCAGACGAAAAATAGCCTGGAATAATCCCAGTGAGAGGATCAAGAGCGGAGTCGAACAGTTGAACAATTGAACGAGTCTATACATTATATATATATATATATAACTGAATCGCTTTTGCAACTTAGTTAGTCTTCCTGATTTTCCCGTTTTTCGCCTGTCCCCTTAACGACGTTAAGTACAACTGCAATTTTCTTATGCTTTTTCCTCATAGTGTGTCAGACAGCGCAGGCTGGCCCGCTATAGCCACATATTGCGCTTTGAGTTGTCCAGGCGCTCAGATACCTTCTGCTGTCTTTCGCCGACGACTGCGTGACCACGTCGCAAAACGTGCCGCCCCACTGGGATGTTCTACACGACACTAGATTTGCGCTACGAGGGGTGAAGCGAGTTTGGCGACCCGCCCACTTTAGGTTTACCTGAAAATAGTTACATATTCGACCATAACGTTACATTCCTGGAACAAGCCATGCCACAAGTAGCTTCCGCCGACGAATAGGCACCGGTATATATATCTATTTGTCGAGTAATCGCGAAGATCACAGCGTCGTATGGTGGACGGAAGTTGGCGATACACTGCATCACTCATGGCGTGTCTGGCATCCAAGCATCAGCCAATTGCACCAGTCATACGGGAACGGACGAAAGCATGTTGGTCTTGCATGCTACGTGTAGCATTAGCCTCCTCAGACGACTCCCTGCGGTCTCATCTGCTTAAAGACTACCGATGACCATCAGACCCAAGGCGATACTGCGACCTCGCTGGTTTTCTCATCGTAGCGTTGAATCATGCGCCTTGAAGAGTAGCTGTATCTGGTATACCTAACCTTCAGATTTCATATAGGATACGGAGGGAGAAAGCCTGGGCTTTTTACCGGATTCGTACGCTTAGCTTAGAAAATATAGTAGTAAAAATAATGTGAGTGCAAATAAAAACAACACGGATCCGTGATGATGTAAACTAATTCTGTTTTAACTGAAATCTTGGAGGAATTATGGCGTGAACTCCTTTCTTAGAAATATTTTCGGTGCAGTCTTTTTTACAACACAGTATCTAGCTTGTATTTGAAATCCTCTCATTAAAAGCTGTTGATTGAACAATTTTCTTAAATAGCGAGATATTGCAGCCCAGTTTGCATTTCTTTGTTCGGTTTCTAAATAGCAAAAACAGCGTTTGCATGATTTCAATCTTAAGAATGTTAAGTTGTCACGTAAGGGTTAGCCAAGAGACTCACAATATGAAAGGAAGCTAGGCTCGCAAATAGGAAAACATAAAAAAAGTTCTTTTTCATAGCTCTGTGAACTGTAAGCGTATCTCTTTCAAGTGCTATTTCACCCATTGCAATGTAATCTAGTAGTCTACTTTTGTCCTCCGCTTTGTATTGTGCAGTGCGTTCAGGCATCTTGTTTTTTTTTCGATTAGTTTTTAATGAGGGCAGGATAATGAAGGAGAATTACAGTCATTTCATTATTCAGACAGCCCCGCTACACCCCCGAACCCTGCCATGGTCACCGACGCACCTAGGAGGCTGGGTTAAAATGTAATAAGGGATTTGAATTGGATATCTTAAAGATCTGCATAGTGACTGAGACGCTTCGAGTGACGGCTCCTAAGGGATTATGTAGAATATCCATAATCATTATGAAGTTATGGCAAAGTTGTTCAGGATCGTCTTAATATAAGTTATTTCACTGCAAAATGTCTCAAAGGATCTTAAATGTGCAAGCAGTTTGAAGAATCATAACTTGTGTTTTTATTTACATATAATTAAATAAAAATCAATGATTCATAAAGTTCAAAAAATATTTCATTTGATGTTTTGGCGCATTCTTGCTCTATGGCAGTTTTTAAACGTTCCAGTGTCGTTACGTAGACTCTCTCTTTAGTATTTATAAAAGTAAAAGTGTATTGCCGTCATGTCTGAGAAACAAGAGAGGTATTCTATAGCACCCCTTGTTCCTAGTTAAAAGATTCTCGATCAAGATATGCTCATGAATTGCGATGATCATGTCCAGGCGTTCCGTCTTGTTGAAAATCAAATTCACTATTTTTACGAAGACCTCCCCATAGTGTAGTAAAACATATTCTTGCAATAAATTCAAGCACCCGTCAAAGAATAATAGCTCGATCTGAAACGTCACATTACTCCTTGGTTTACAGTTGCCTGATAAGTACAAATGACAATTAGCAGTGCCGTTTGATTTTTTTTTGCCGCAAGCAATCTTTACTGGAAATTGTATAATTAATTGTGACCGTTTTAAGGCTATTGTAGTGTTTGTTGAGATTTGAGCCCTATACAAGGACCTTTCGAGTAAACACATAGGCTAAGTTTTAACAAGAAATAGATATCATACTTTTTTTCAATACATACAGGTATATTTTTTTTATTAGAAAAACATTATCGATGAAATGTATATTACAACAAGGCTGTAGTACTGTGCGAATTTCAGTGTGATATCTATACTACGGCAAGTCTATAATTCCCTCTTTTTGCCCACGGTTATGGCTAAGCTTGGGCTAACTTCGAATAGACATTTCCTGCACGGACAATGACGTTTCGCTTTACCAGGCAGAACCATTTGGGATTTATTTTGGGTAAACGGCGCAGTGCCAGTCTCCCATGTCGTAATTGTTATTGCGTGTGCACCTTCGGATCTCGGCAGTTTAGTTTCCTTCATTGATTCATCATTATCATCACTTTAGTTGGTATAACTAGTATGCTCGTCATTGGAATCATGGAAGCTTTTAGAAGACTAATCGATGGCGCTCTGAGTATTTCGTTTTCGGTAGTAGCAATAGCAGTACTGCTAATGGTAGTGGCCTGTAGCCGCTACCTTTTTTCGAAATTCATATTTATGGTTCAATTAAGCGACCGCTCTGACCAACCCACCTGCTCGTGGTACATGGCCGCTATCTCTTTGAGGCGGATGGTAGCAGTGAGCGATTCCGTTTCCGGGTCGCTTTTAACTTTTATGTCCCTGAGGAAGTTTGAGAGGTCCCTGGCCCATGCTGTCTTTCCCACCCCCAGGTGCCTACATATTTCCCCCTTGAGAAGCAGATCAGCGGAACTCTGCTGCTGTACTTTCTGCCCTTATTTTTGTAGACATGACAGCGAATGTTCGAAATGAACGTAACTTTATTTATCCTCGTTTATTCGTATGTACCAGTTTCATCTGATATAACAATATGTAGCAGCTGAACAATATGCTCTGTATACAGGTTGATCTGGACACCGTAGTGCCTTTGACCTTCGCCCCTATGAATGACTAGGCTATTAATAGGCCATTTAGTTTATAGATTTATAGTTGGGATATCCATGTATACCGTTGAAACTGAATTGAAGGCAATACAATTGCATTGAATACGTCATTTCAATTGAACCATGGAAAGTATATCTTAATGAATTTTGCTGTGAAACACCACGCCTACGAGCTCCAGTTATTTCAGGAGATCTAGTTCTCGTGTACGATTCATAGTTAAAACCATATGTACGTACATTCTGCGTAAAGTTCCAAAAGTAACGATATGGAGTCAGTAAAATTCTTATCTTTTTTTATCGATGAGTTGTCGTTCAGGGAGAAAGGTATCGACCAGGATCGAAGGTTGCCTGATGACTAGGCCTGATCGAATGTAGTGTCTGCGTACGTTGGCAACAATAGTTTCTGCTATAATTGCTATGCACTTCGGCATTGTTTAAACCATGCCCAGTGAACTTTTCTCTAATGAATGAGTGGATCTTTCGTGTTTTTCCATAAACGAGCGCCACGAGGAGGAATCAGCTTTCGGCGCACGCGTACATGCCGTATAGACTTAATCTACCAGCCCAATAGCTCTAAGCAAATGAAATACGTTTGCTTTTAGTCGGCTTTTTTCTACATTTTGAGAAATTATGCAACCCATGCAAAATGCATACACTTATCCTATCAGTCTAGAATCGGGATCGTTCATGTTTAGCTGGAAACATGCCTCTAGAGCCAGGCGCTATTTTTTACCTCACCATCCCGTTTGGTCTACCATGATGTAAAGTTTTATCACTGCTATTATATTATATCCTAAACTTATTTGTAACTGCTTATGGTACTTACACATATATTCCTATCCCGTACTTTCCAAACCGTTATACATATATATATATAATGGTTTCATAGATCTTTGATTCAATGACTCTTCTAAGTTAATCCAAAATTAAACTGAATTTTGTTATTATGCAGTATCTAGAACTAGTTCTTTTCAGAAACTGGAAAACAAAAAGAATAAGCAACACGTCGGATAATGTTCAAACGCCTGATTGTTTTTATTGTAGCTCTACTAAGCGTTCAATAAGGGTGCTTCAACAACTTTTGGTGCTTTCACTGGTCCCGTGTTGCCCTTCGCATTCACTACTTGTACCTTCTTCTACTACTAGGGAAAGTTAAACCGTACATAATAGAAACACAGGGAGGTGGTTGTTGTTGTTTCTGATGCTGCCGCTGCTTTACCTGACATTACCGCAGTAACAGCGAACGCCAACGAATCCGATGAGATGCGCGTAGTGAGTGACTGAACCGTTGCTGTCGCCGTTGGGAACTAAAACGTGAGTGGAACACGTGTGGCTGTCCAACTTTGCAGCAGCTGTTGTCGCTGTCGTCGCCTCGATCCGCTGGCCCGGCAGCGGACATTCGGCCGTTAGGCTTATTTGCACTTGAAAAGAACTCGCTCGCGCCCACTGCGTTCCAATGACACTTCGTATAGTCTATCACGACTAAGACAACCAGCAAGAATAGCAGTATCACCACCACTGCGACCGCTAGCGCCCCTTTATAAAGCCCCGAAGTCGCACACGCTTTCTTGCCCGTTCATTTCGTCTTATATACACGATTCGTTCGCCTTCGACTTCGCTCGACCCAAGAGCGCTGCCCGCTTCCGCTCTGTGGTCCGGCCCATAGGTTCCCTGCAGGCGTTAGCTGTTTGCCCCTCATTCATGCCCAGTTGGAAAAACGAAGAGTTCTCATAGAGGGAGATTGGTTGCTTGCTGGCTGGCACTTTGTATATTTCGATTTCTCTCTCTTTCCTTTTCACTATGTGTGGCGTAGTACATAGATGAGGCAAAGGCGAACATGGCCTCACATCGTCTTTTTCCTGTCCCTACCGCGTCAGCTCCCGTCTTAGCTCCAATGCTCTCTTCCTTTGACGTTCCAGTGTTCTCGCTATTCCTACAGATGCTGGTGCGGTTCTTTCTTCGCAGTGCAGGGCGATGTGTACGACCCAACGATAAGGTACTGTGGTATCGTGGGTTGTTGTATTTCGTATCCCCTGCCCAGGAGAGGAGTAAAAGTAAGAAAAAGGTATAACATGGCCAGACTCCGACACATACTCATACGCATGTACTTAACAACGCACTCACAGAACATGCGACACGGAGAAAAAGAGTATGTTTCGGTGGGCAGCGGCGCCGCTCAGTGACGCGCTCCTCGATTTGGCCCCTGGGGTGTGATAGAGAAACGGGCGGAGCAAAGCAAAAAGAAATGGGAGCTAAGGGCTCCGCGGGTTAAAACGTGCTACTCCGCGGAATACAAGTGGTAGGGGGAAGAGGAACTTTGTTAGCTACTGCAGCTTGCATTAGACCCGCAGCCTCCGCGACACCTGCAATCCAACCAAAGCGAAGGGCCGTTCATTTGACGCAACAGAACTCCAGCCCCGACAGCTGGATGCATGGCATATCCTGGTGGATCCTGGGGGATCTCTCTGGCTGCTACGCGCTGGCAGGTCTTTACAGCGACGCGGTTCTAGGATAAAGCGAGGAAGACAGAAAGCGCTACGTGGACGATGGGACGTGGATACAATTTTCTCGTCACCTTTCTCGTTCAGAGAGCTATTACGACTTGCTGGCCTCTCAACGGCACTATATCGCATCGCAGATGTCAAAGCCACGACGCTGATGGCCACCGCCACCGATTCGACTTAAAAGGTCGCTTTCGCCGAACATAATGCTGTACATATGTAACGAACGCTCTGAAGATTCGGATCTCAAATGAGCTTAGCCTAGTATTCTGTTGCGCATCAAAAAAAGGGACAAAGAAGGTAGTATGCTGTAAAAAGCATAACCAATAATGCAAAGTTATATATGTATTTAGATCACTTGGTTATAAATATGCATGCTTTCCCAATATGAATTAAGCCACTACTCGATTTGAAACCGATCTGTCGTTAAAACTTAAGAGCAGACAATATCACTTTGATTTCGTGTGATCATCTCATAGATAACTACTGTGTTTATCTTCGCGTAGGGTAACTGACAATGTCTCAACTAATTACCGAACTAGTAAAACTATTTAATTGGCTATGAAACGTGAATTTTTATATGTTTATTTATATATCGTATATATATATATACGATATTTTTCAACGCTGTTGGTTATTTTGAGTGCGTAAGCAAGCCCTCGAAATTACTTCTTCAGTATAGCATTAAGAACTTGCCTCCACTGAAAAAGCTAGTTAATGTATGTCCTGGTTAACTTAGCTGGAATTTCTCCAAAAGAACTATGAAACGGATTAATAATCGTTTCTATAATAACCATACGCCATTACCAAAATATGAACCAGCGATAATGGTATGTTCATGGTTTTCATTTCAACGCATTTAAGAGATGCATGTTATGTTAACTACTTGGACCACGTCGTCCCGCACGAAAAGGTTACGTGAAATAAAAGGTTGTGTATAAATGTTCATACATATATACAAAGACGTATACACGGCAACGGAATGTTAAAATTCCATATAAACGATAATTATAGCCACATATGATCAAGTAATTTCTGTTCTAACTGGAATTTTAGTTGTCATTGAACAAACCCACTTATAACATCAATGACGATCAATATTTTGAAGAGAGTGAACGATAGCTGGTTCGTCGACTGCTGTAAGATGGCATAGTATGCGGGCCAACAGCCTAAAATATGCCTTACTTGGGCTCCTCGAATAGCAGCAAGCTCCAAGCACTTCGGACGGGAACATCACACAGATAGGTTCACGGATAGGAGTCGGCGGCTCGTGAAATTACTTGCTTTATCAGCTAGTTCGCCAAACTCCTTAGCATTCAGTCCTATTTACCACCAGTAAGGCGTATCCACATCGGGATCGACTCTGTGTTTCACGATGGTCCCCTAATGTCGACAGCTGTCCTCATCCATACTTTTACTCCGATTTTGGCCGTTCGTTGCGACCTATGATAGATCTTTCTCCTGATGGCTTCACTTTAAGGCGCCTGGTTTTGGTGACAATGGAGTGTGGACTTCACATGGCCATTCTTCTCGAAGGCGCTAATACTGTCTGTCTCTGTTGTAGATCTGGTTAGCATTGTTTCGAATTGCTGTTGTGGCGTCTGAGAACGGCAAAACAACTCCTAAGCGTTAAAGAAAGACCAGAAAAGCACAATAAGAAAAAGAAGAAACGAAAAAAGGGTACTTCACACGTACATACATACAATCCTCATCGCCTTTTGCCGCCTTGTCCGTCTCGTGCGTTGATTTCAAATTGGTTTGTATGATGCTGCTGTAACTATCCTCAGCCGACGTTGTGTGAGCTGTTCGTGACGGCCATAGCTCTTGCGTAGCGGCACTCCAGCCACCGCCAATTTTACCTACCACGCTTTGCTGACGACTCCTCCCTGTACTTCCCATACTTTTCTGCTAGGCTTGCAGTGAATCAAAGCGCCTTGGACGAGACGTCTTCGACGAGCAAGCTGGATTCACTCGGCAATGTGGCTTCGTTTCTCCCCGCCCCCCACCTTTTTGCTCCCGATGCTTCTTGGCTAGCAGTAATGCAGCGCAGAGCAGCGTTCCGCGATACGAATGCCTATCCCTGCTATCCAGTCACATGGTATATGTATCAAGTACTGCTCTCACTCCTCAGGTAAGGAGGAAAGATCTGTCGGCTGAGTGCACGGCGATGACGAAGGAAGGCGGCTTGAGCCAGCGATGCGGACTTTCGCAGGCAGTTCATATTCGGAGCTTGTTTCTTCGAAGATATAAGGAAAGTTGCAGCAAATGAGGAGTTATGCAGCAAGAGGCTACCTAGATGGCGGAAAGGCCAGTTCAGTTTGCAATGAAAGTGGGATGAGATAACCGCCCAACGAAAAGGATGCCGCTCGAATCTGGTGGTAGCACCAAAAGTAGCGCGAGAAGGGAAAATATCGATTTCGATGCAGCCACTGCCAATGCTATTCCTCTATTGCAGGTGCCTGGTGACTGGAAACTGCCTCTCAAACCAGTTGGTTCGTGGATAAAGATCGGTGGACGGTGGTCCAGGACAAGCGATGACTTATCGCGCTAATCTCCCGCGTACAGCGGTACTGCTGATGAAAAGGGGAAAGATGAAAGCTGCTCTGCAGCCTACTAGTCTCAATGCTCCGCTACCGCTTTTACTGAATCTCACCGACGCGGGATTAAGCCATTCCTTGCGCACACATCGTGGCCAATACGACGACGACGACACAGAAACGGGCCCCGCTCTTTCATCGGAGACACAACCGACGGTACGGCGCAAAAGGTCGGGAAAGCAACTGGAAGCTGGCGGGTACGATCTGAGTCGTGCCGCTGCAGAAACGGTAGCTGGTAGCGACCCCGCAGAAGATTGCGCAGCACCCCCAGTACACATCAGAGTGCAACGGCGGTGCTCAACCTAGGCTTGCTGCCTGCTCTATTTTAGACCCCACTTAGTTCCCGCAAATGTACGTATCCAAACCTCTTCGGATCTGCCCGCGCCGTAAGACACAGACGGGCATCTAGACGGAAGCTTCGGCACCAGTCACATCATCGTACTGTACAACCGACTGTGAGGTAAGTAGTTTCCCAAAGGAAGGACATGCTCTGCTCGAATGATTTGCAACCGATTGGTATCCAACAGGAGGCACACACGGAAAGATAATTCAGATCATGATGTGCAAGCGGATCAAACGAGGAAGACGAGGGCAGGGAATCATATAAGGGGTGGAGATTGGACCGAGAAAAGTGGGTAGAGAAGTAAGCTCTTTGAGTGAGATTGGGGCCAGTGTCTATCATAGCTTGTTTATACACCTTCGCAATAGATACTTTTAGCGTAGGCCATGTGTAAAGTTTTTAGCTATTTTTCATCCTTGAACTTTTTAAAGGAATTTTGACTTGGAATTATATAAAGAAAAATGGCTTGACGTTTTCATTAAAACAAGCATGTGATCGTTTTAGAACTAAATCGGAATTTAGTAAATTTGAATTAATTTCTGGAGAATCGAAAAACTGTGCATAAACCTGCAGAAAATGTGGAGCATCCAAGGGTTCACATGAAATAATCACAATATGCGGCAAAATTAACAGAAAAGGATTTTGTGCCAGCCTGTAGGCTTTTGGGTTAGACGTAGAAGACGAGAGACCTGTATCACCAATGTTTCACTAATTTAATAGTAAGTCTTCCTTAATTTAGCCAATTGAGTTTTTACAAAACGTTTTATGAGCACCTTGCCCATAAAATCACTACCGGCGCACGTGCACCTATATGCCACTTCTCAAAACTGCCGGTTGTTGGAACAGGAGAGAAGCCACCGGAAGATGTTTTTTCTTTCAGTGCACGCTCTATCGCATACCCAGGCAAATAAAAGATGACTTTTGAAATATAATTTTTGGGAAAAGCTTCGTGCTTCTCGCTGTATGAATATTCTGCTTATGATATGGATAGCATAGGGAACCTCTTTCCGAATGTGGTGGTGAACGGTACGCCCGTAACAGAGCATTTATCGTTATTATTGTAATCTATAGGTGTTTTTTCGCGCGGATAACAGTCATCATCTTTCTGTGAATTTGCATCCAAGTACGCACCCATATCTTTACAGGTGTAACCCCACACAGAAGTTCGCGAGGTGGCAGTTCTAACCTCGTAGTATGCTAGGTGAGGGCCAAGACCTCTAAATTCCCCTAGCGCGCCCTCTGCAGCGCTTCAACCATACGCCATGAGCACAGATGTGATGGTGGAGGTGACGAAGCGTAATCAACGATCCGTGTTTGCCTTCAAGAATTGTTCGCTGGAGAACCCATGTGCTCTCTTTGCAGCGTACATCCTTTGAGGCTCATTGCATCGTTCTAGGTGAAGCGACTAAGGTAAACGAAGCTGGATTGAAGACACTGGGGAAAACTTTGCGAAAAGGCTGCAGGCTTTAAGATGTCACAGGTCAATTATAAAGTCTCATAGCAACTGGAGGACTTTTGGACAAACGTATGACCTAGCTAAAATTCTAGCTCCAATTTTGGATGAAAATAATCACCAATATACATATATATACGCACCAATGAAATATATTTTTTATGTGTTAAAATTACCTAATACCATAGATTCGCCCAAAGCCAAACGCACGTTGAGCTCCATCTATATTAGAAAGAAGCAAAGAAGTCGCAGTTTGTCGCATATCATCCAATAATCTCTTTTTGTTAAGAATCACCTATTCTATTTTACTAACATGTTTTGTAATAATAAAAACGCTAAATAAATGAAATTCTTATAATCGAACTTGCATTTGTTTATACCGTAACGGCACCATTGGAGTGAACTAAGTAAGATCCTCGTTCACCATAGCAACTGCGTTTTTAGGTACGTCAACTGTGGAAGCATAATTAAAATATTAAGTTATATTTTAAGAAGATTTTTTTATCGACAAATAAACTTTGCTAGGCCAAAGAGTCACATATTAGCTCTGAATAAAAGCTTGCCTGTTAGTAAAATTATTATTCAGATGAATACCTCCAAGCTGTGGCCAAATACTCAACACAGGTTTTTCAACTGTGCAGAACCTTCAAACTTCGCTGGCAACCTAAAACCTTTGCATAATTTTGAGGCTATCTGTGGCGAATATATAAGCAACCGCTGCATACTCACTGTAGTAATCGTGGCCCCTCCTGCTCGGCTCTGTGCTATTCTTGCTTGTGATCTTTTTGTGATCATTGGAGTATTCCTACCTTTTTTTAACAATCGTGCATCATTTGAGTATTCAAATAGACCTCGAATGGAACTCGTTATTAATGTTCGAAAAAAGCTCGTATGGAAGAAAAGATGGACGAAAATGCCGACCACTGTCGGTTTTATTGATGACAGCCTAAGTCCATGCTATGAAATGATACACGATTTTTTCGTATCCGAACTGCGCACGTATGTGTAACATAAAATTCTACGATAGAACAATAATGTTAGACCAGGTACAGAGCTGGAATAATTTGTACATTAACATGCACCTGATAGCATAGTTGTAGTATCTGCGGGGGGTCGCATACGGACGTTGTCATAAAGTGGCCTGCGTAGGTTTGGGGTGCGATTGGAGGGGACGCATATATTCAGTCTACCCTGCTGTTCCGTTTGCCATTGGTTCTTAGGTTTGATTTTTATGACGACTTGCATATCACAGAGGGACATTCCACAGTTTCTTAAAGAAGACAAGCAAAGATAATTGAGGAAGTAATGGAACATGCTAGACGATCATTGTCTCAAATCCTTATTCCTGGGCCCTACATACAAAAACGGACAATAAATAATGCTTATAGCTACTTCGCCAATGCTTTCAGGAGGATGCATATTGCTTATCTGGAGTACGTAATTCCACTGTGGACTAATGTGACAATAAACATGAATACCTGTTTGTTTATGCGAACATTAAGAGCAGTACCGGTTCCCTGAAGCAGAACAATGATAGAATAAGACGTCATTTCTTTTAAAATGTTTTTCAGATTACTTGAACTTGAAAAACCACTGAATTCACACATAAAATTGAAACACGTTTTCCGGGATGACTGTTTTATATATATATAGATAAATGGACCTGTTGGGTCGTGTAGCGTGTCCCGAATACAAAACAGCAGTATTTGTAGTTGACTCGTGCTATATATAAAACGATAGTGAAGAAACTAGTGAAGGTTTACAGAAGATTGTAAATAATAATATGAGCACAAGGTTTAACTTACACTGATAACTTATATTGACTCTATTGTACTTATCATTGTCGTTCGTTTGTTGTTCTACTTGGGATGGACATGGACTTTGAGCGACGCTCAAAATCAGTCAAGTGGGGGTTCTTCAAGGGAATTTTGCATATATTGCGACAAACATAAACGACTAAAGGCTAACAGAGACATTTCCCCTTCATGGTTACAGTGGTAGCAATAGCGTTTGGTTTGTCTCGCCTAAATATAACGTGGAGATGCATCACGAGATGGCAACGGGGGCGAATATATGGTTTATGATATGATGGTATGCGTGTTGCGTGTGTGCATTTTACCGTGAGCAAGCGAGCGTATCTTCATTTATACAGATAGTAACAGCTTTTACGGTTGGACTTTTTTTTCTCTCGGCGTCCTTGGCAGGAATATTTGTGTAATCCAGCCAAGAAAATTATGATAACTATTTTCAACTGCGGGACGCATTCATCGTCACTGTGTATATTCGACGGGGCAATTATTGTAGCTGTCAAATGCTTGTGTTTGCCACTTGTGGGCAACATGTTTACACTTAGATTGGTCTTAATACCACCTTTTTACACAAATGTTGTTTTGAGAGCTTAGTAACACTCAGAGTAAGATTTCACTTATTCCAGTTGTCACAAGAATATCTCCTACTCCATACCTATTATTTTTGTCTTTTTTCTCCTTAAATAGAAAATCAATTTCTGCCCAGGTTATAAACTCATACCAACCCAACAGGTGTGCCCTGATGGATGAAATACGTCAGTCGAATAGTAGTGTGATTATAGCCTAGTATACTAAGATTTGAATGATTATAAGTTTCATGGAGATAAATGTGTTTATAAGTAAAAAGTTTTCCTGTCGTCATTTATCAGAAGAAGATAGTTGCATTTTCCAAGCTTGCTCCAATTCGTGAGACCCCAGAAATTCGCCAAGTAATAGATACTTTCTTACAATGATTTAACCGGTCCCTCGAAAGAAATTGGCAATGACTTAATCTGTGAATAAGATAATGTATAAAAATACTTAATAGATCCAATTAACAGCTCAAAATAAAATGCAGTTTTTGATATGTATTTCTCCACATATGAACGTATTTTTTTTTTTAGCAAATATGCATCTCTTTGCTCATCCATGTTCGCTCGTCACGAATAAATTTCGATGGTACCAAATATTACAACATGGCAGACAAATCTTGATGGACCTATTCGTAACGTATCAGAGCGCATCCGTAAACGTACCAATTCACTCTGTCTGAGCAATATTTTCCCACTTGCTCGCTTTGAGGCTGACAGCTGTTTCGCTTTCATGGTTCACCATGAATAGCCCGAGGGGCATTGCATCCATTGGCTTTCTCCGGCAGGCCAGTAGGGTTCCCAGCGCGCGTTCTGCAGTAGTTGCCGTTGAAAACCTCAAAATTCGACTAGTCTACCAACATCAATTTCAAGCAGAGCGCCAAACAAAAATTGCTACATTGTACATCTACCCATGCCGACATGGGAAGAATACCATAAAAAGTCGGCAAGTAAAAAGTCCCACCGGGTTTTCGCATGCAAAAACAAAAAACTTACCAATCAAAGGCCACCTTCGCTTTTATTATGCCCCTACTCTGAACATCCTCTGAACAGTCAGCATGCCACTGCCAACACATCCCTAGATCGGCTTGTATGACGGAATAAACCAGTCATAGCCATACGGCTGATTGTCATGAATTTCATCAATTCCATTGATGCTGTTAGCTGCAAAGAATGGGAAATCTAAACACTGATAACTAGGCTACTCATCGGTTGTTAATCTTATGGTGTTTTTATTAAATACGCCCCAGGCAAGATTGTTTATTGCGGACAATATTGACAGGTCTCAATCTGTTCAACAGACCTGCCTCACTTCTCGTTAATCCTGAAATCTATGGTATAATAGAAAATATTTAGTTTAAAATTTAAATACTTCACTGAGTTAATCAGGACCTCGGTTCAGAGAGCTAGCTTACAAGAATCAAATCGTATGAAAATTTCCGTTGCAGTTTGTTCAGCATCGCCTCGATACTTATCATTCAACCTCCAGAACCTAATTAGTTGGCCTAATTTTATGACGGGCTGATGTCGTTATCATCGTACCAAGATCCCGCATTTTCTTTACATATCGCAAAAGTCAGTTTAGTTTTGAAGTTTGAACAACCCTATTTTATACAGCAAAGTTTGTAGTAGTGCACTACCCGAGGTAAAAATAACGTGGTCGTCGTTTCCAAAGTATTCCCAAAACCCCATAGAAGCGCTTTTACCGTCTTTTTTGTAAATTTTTTGTGAAAAAAAAAAGGGAAAAACACATATGTTCCTAAAAACGGCTAGAACAAACGGCTGCGAAAAGCAAATAAACAGTTTTAGCCGAAACCTCATGGGTAGGTCATCCTAAAGCTATCGTCCGCCAATGGAACGCGTCAGTGGGAAAGTCTTCCCAATATATAAGGTCGCGCAAGTAAAAATCTCATTCTAGGAAATAGCTTTGGAGAGTATGTGGAGCAGGACACGATAAAGGCAAAGAAAGGGAAAACATAACGCGGATCGTATCTACAATACTTTTTCCTTTGTAGGCGGCTGTTAGCACGTAATAAGGCGCTCGCACAACTTCGAAAGACACTAAACAGCCTGGCTATATGCTAGCTAGCGACCCCTTAAACGAACTCCGAGATGACATCCTAGAATTTGTTAGAGAACATTTCTATATTAAAAGCGAACTACTCAAGTAATAAAGAATAGCGGACATAAACGAAAATAACTAGGCCGGCTGTAAGCATCATTAAACAGCTATCCATTGTCGAAAAAAATGAAATCGTTTTGCAAGAAAGTTATCACATTACATTGAACAAGTTGGTATTGTTCCAGTTAGGATTTGCCAAGGATGATTCTCTCATGGCGTTCCAGGAAACCAGCTACAGAATAAAGGGAACATGCACACAAGGTTGCTTATAATTTATATAAGATAACGGAAAGTGAATTCCTGAAATCGTCGGCGAAGTATATCAGGAAATGCGTTACCAGATTTCTACTAGATACCCCGTGCATATATGCTTCAGAAAACGAATTAAAAAGATCGTTGTGGTTTTGGCTCGAAACTGAAAAATAGATATTGTTTTTTGCTACGGAAATATGACGCAGGTAGGACGACGTTATTGTGAAACCATGTTTGTTTTTCGAAGAATATTTTCTGGGTTTCTCCTAATTGTTTAGTGACGATGTACATCTGAAGTGTTTTTTTTTTCCATTCATGTGCGTGTATGGCTTTTCTTAAAGCATTTTTTAAACTAGACATCTAACTATTTACACTTTATAAGGCTTCAAAACAGAAAAGAACTGAGGGTAGGTTGCTTTTAAACTATCTGAAAGCATCCAATTCCTTAAAATACTACCGATCATCTATTAAGTTAAGTCGGGCGTTCAACTGTGGTATCCGCCGATCTAATTTCTGCTTCAGGGTGTGTGGATCAACGGAATATTCCTTTCGCAGGATAACCAAGCCCTCGATCCGAGTACCGACTTTTTCAATTTCATAAAATTCTCGGATCCTCGAAGAACAATAATCATCATGTTGTAAAGAAAATACCTGCAAGGAGTAAATAAACGAACCCATCGTTAATGAGGACGCTACCTTTTATTTTTCACGGTCTTCACGAGCTCGACTCGCTGCACCAATGCAGCATTCGATCAGTTAGCTTCACGAACCACTTTTACCGCTTCGGATCGCGCTCCCGTTTCGGCTAAATTTTCCTTCTATTTAAGATTATAAAGCGCGTAGATGGCAGTATCTAAGGTTTACCTTGCCGCCTAGATTATTCAGCATTGTTGTCGATCATTTTGATGCAAGGATAAGATGTCCAAGAGATGTGGGCACCCTTCTCGACGGGACAACGATACATGAGAGGAATATATATCAGCTAACTGTCCTGTCATTCGGGCTAACGGTCATATTGAATTTGCCTGTGCCGCTACCGGCGAAGAGCACCTACAGCTCTACAAGAGTTGATGGGGGTCTGCACATGGAAAAGTGAGCTCTAAGTGAAACGTATTGCAACTGCTAGTGCAGGCATAGAATTCGTAGAGCAAGACGTCTTTGAGCATTGCATTCTCTCCGTCTAGCAGCTTTCTTCCCGTCGATTTTCACTCTTAATAGCTTTTGCAGGGAAGTCACACCATGCTGCTAGCCCACTGTCAATACGACTGCAATTGAGTTGAAGGCATACCTTCTCCTTTCACGACGTTAGCCATTCGGAGGCTCCTTACAGGGTGGATTAGAGGCTTTTCAGCTACATGCTACCCTTATGTCAAAGTGAAGGGGAAAATATTTTAAAAAAGTCAAAGTTCTGTGGTGTTACTAATAAGTGCTCCAATATTTCTGTTTTAATATACCGACAAGACTCTACAATTGCTCATACGCGAATGCGAGTATTTTTCTCACGACCAATGTTCCACAGGCCTGCGCTACTTTTTTAACACCCTGTAAACGCTTACTCTGTATGTATGTACGCATGTTTGGAGCAGAACTGAGTTCGATGCGCGGCCTAAGCTAGGGCAAGTCGACGATAGCGCTTCTTGTGAAGCAAAGTAAGGCATAAGTGGAGAGAAGAACTGATGAGTTAGACACTGAGAATGCTTGAGAGGAAGTGAGGTTCTAGTGGTTGATATGCGTTGCACGCGCTGGGTCGCACAGTTACCGAGACTATGGCAAAAGGGCTGTGCGGCCGCTTCTTTATGTGGACGCTTCCCCGTCGCTCTCGTTCGCGCCATATTAGTATTGCGGAGAACGTCCATATAGTCAATGAACGACTGACACTAGGCAAATTTAACTGTACAATAGAAATGAAGGAGAGACAAAACAATCAGTAACAAGATGCAATATAAAAGTGCGTGTGTATGTAAGAAGGAGAGTTTCCGCATCTTGCAGTACGTCTGCCTTTGAGTAGCTGGGAGAACTCCCACTGATTTTAGTGGTAAGCCAATCAGGAGTAATTGACACAGCGAGCTAAAAAGGGAAGTAAATCAGATAGTAACTGTATACATCGTTACGGTTATCCTAAAAGTAAACTTAGATATGCTTGGTACTTGTGGGGGAGAACTGCATTGTGACTCGGTGTTTTGTAAGAAAATTCTTCCACATTAATAGCTGTATCATTGCCTTGACTTTTCAACGTTTGAGTTTGACTATAAAAGAGGTATTGTTTCTTGAATCTTTAACGTATTCTAAAATGTCTGCAATAGGTCTCTACAATAACGCTGAAACTACAAGCGTCATCACCGCCTTAAACCTTTTTAATCCTAGACAACAGTTCACTTTGTGTCATTTCTGAAATTATATAAATATGTTTAATGAGCAGGCTGTTACATCAATCAATTTCTGGGGGTTGATTCAGGTCGTGTTTCCGCCATGGTCCAGAGGCTACGAGTCTCGTTTATTTACGGTGTAGATTCGAAGCCGAGAATAGCCACACGTGATTTCATGATGCAGGGTGCCAGCTGTCTAAAACAATACCTAGGTTGGGGAGTACCAGATGTAAAACTCGAAAGATTGATTTGGACTCGAAGGATGGGCTTCCCTAATAAAGCAAGTCTGTCTATTAGAGGATCTCTTTCAATAAGAGTGACAAGCTTTCAACCAACTGGCGGTTTGTTAAGACAAACGCGGCTCACTGTATCTAGGGCGAATGATTTCACCGGCTATCATTTAAAGAACTTCAACTATAATACATTTGTCTCGCATCTTATGAATTTATACGACTCCATGAAATTAACAATGACTACGATAACTGTTAGTCAATTACGGGACGCAACGCGCAATTCGAATCGAAATCTGTCCTTGAATTTTCCAGGCGTAGAATGGCGGACATCGTTCTCAGTATCTGAGAACTCTCAGTGCCATAGAAGCGTTCACTTGAGAAGAGAAAAGGACCTGCCGCAGAAGGAAAATAGCTACGTGAAGAGGACTTTAACACACATCTCAGACAAATTTATGTTTTCTAATATCAAACAACAGTTCTTAGGATAGCAGTTGCGTAGATATTAGCTCTATTAAACTCTTCTTTATAGAAAAGAGGAAAATCTAAGGAGGGGGCGAATCCTGGAGACGAACGGAACCGGCCTCGAGACAGCTCTGGATCTACATTAGGCCCGAAGGTCGAACGCTGTCATAGAGTTCGTTACCGGAACCGCTGTTCTTCCAGAGCAGAAACAAAGAACATAGTTGGTTAAATATTTGAAAATGGTTTGAGGTGGAAGGCAAAATCTCGGCCATTCAAATGACAGCGGCTCGGTGAGATGTTTTGTAGAACGAAAGGGGGGACGTAACCTCACAGTCGCCTGCTGACGTTGACTAGAAGACGAACATATTAGGACGACGGACTAAATAGGCTTTAGATTCTGGGGTCAGTGAAAGGTTATGATATAGACGAAGGAGGCCACAAGCTCGAAGTACGGTAAAAAGGAGTTTAATTTTGCACTTGGTTCACTCACTTAAAGCTGATCCAATCCACTGCATCGATTATGAACGATTAATGAGAAACCATACGAATGTTCTACTCTACTTGCATAAGCGGATGGTTACATGGAAACATAATTTTATCACAATATGATTTGCAAAAATGTACGCAAATAATAGTAGGCCAATATCTACGAGGCACGCAAAACGCACACGCATAAAAATAGTAGATCTATTCTAAACAAGGCACGTGCTTATTCTTGAAACTACTTTTCGAGAACGTACCTAATTTCACATCTATAGAAGCCTAAACTGGATGCACTGTGATAGTTCGTAGCGGATTGTAATGCGCCCCGGGTTAAATTATCAAGACCCAGGTACAATTGATAAACTGACTTCATTTCAATGCGAACTATGCTTATTTCAGCCTACAACAAAGTGTATGTATTTGCTCTCGATCACGATTTTATTATGGGTATTATGAAATAGTGTTGTTGTAATGTATAGGTATAATATATAAAGAAGAGCTCTATGATTCGCCGTATTCACTATTATCTCTATAACGCCTAGTTCTGTATATTACTCATTTGATAACAGATATAATATCGGAGCCGTTTGCGAGCGATATGCTGTGAAAAAAAACGTACTTAACAATAACAATTACGTTTCGCGACTTTGTAAAGTTGTCGGTCTTATGCCATTACCGTGCGTTTCTCTGACCGGCTATTGTCTGGAGAAACGAAGAAGTTCATGCAGACTTGATCATAAAATTTACAGGTGGAATTTGCAAATTATCGTAGATATATTTCAACTACCTCTCGCTTTTCATCTTTATTTTAGAAATCTGCATAGAAACGTTTATAATGTGATAAGTTCGTCTGTTGTACTCGTGTTATCTCTATGTAAGATACCATCTCTTCGTCAGTTGCTCATATGATCTTCATTAGTGTGGCTTGCCGTTTTGCGTTCACGTATTCACTTTTGAAGTCTTATCTGGTTTCATCCAGGTTATTTTGCATTGTTCACGGTCGAGGCACAGCACACGAAGCACAGGCGTAACCACTGAATGCCCGGCTAAAGAGGCTAGTAAAGTACTAACGAACTAGCGGCACCACAGTATATCGCTGATAGAGGCCAAACGTCAACGTTCGGGTAAAGACAAGTTAACATCAAGTATTTTAGAAACTCATCACGTCTAAATACAGTAAATATATAGAAAGCAACCATTGGTAATTGTTTACGATCTTGTAAACTATTAAACAAGGTTACACCTAACAAGTAGTTAGGTTTAACAAAAAGGATAGCTCCGTCTTGCCTTTTAAAGTGGCAATAGTGATGGGAAGCGAGCTACGATGCCACTGAGGTCGACGGGTATTTTTTAAGAGCGAAGACAATTAAAAATTATCTTATCCTGGTGCTGTAAACAGCATGTTACTGTGAATTTTTACCGAGCATGTTTCTACTTAGTTTTTCGATACGATATATAAATATTACTATACATTGCATGACGGTCAGTATCAGTGCAGCCTGTGCATTGGCCCAGGGGTGCGAATTCATTGTTGTTTACTAGTAGGCTTTCGATAGATGGTCGCACGTAAACGACCCTGTGTCCAAGATGCAAACGTCTGGGAACTACTCTATGGCCATACAAAATAATCAGCGCATATTTGATGATATTGCAATAGATTGAAGACTTCATAAAATAAGATTAAAGATATAAGATAAAAGAAATTCCACTTTCCGACGTCCGAAAAATATCGTATTGTATAATATGCAATTTTACCACATATTTCCATTGTTGCTAGTCGTGTTTTTTGTATCGAGCTAATATCAACATTTGAGGGCGGACACTTGCGCCGTCTCGTTCATGTACAGGAAGACAATCGAGAAGACCCCGAACGCCTAGATTTAACCCGTCTTATTTTTATGTATAAAATTCCTCGATGTCGCACCACGCGTCAGAATTTCGAACAACGGGCCGCGCACAGAAGTTCGCAAGAGATAAAAGTGTGACAGTGCATAAGAGTCCCACCTGGAGCCCGCGACTGCAACAGTAAAACAATGATAATCGAAAGTCACCAATATGTTAGTATTAAAAGGACAGATACGAGAGAATATCTGGAAGATGAAAAAATCTCAGTAACGGAATAGTTTTCTACTAAAATGAAGCAAAAAAACAGCATTTTATCAACTACTCTATTTCAATAAGTTAGTAGTATCCAATAATGAAACGTTAATAGCAAACGAAATTATCTATAATTATACTAAAGCTATATATCTATTCATCTTGTTTAGAAAAAAAAGCTTTGTTGTTTAATTGGGTATTGTCAAAAAAGCACGAATATGTGATTTGATAACTAGCAGCTTTATTAGCTATTAGGTGGGACACTAATGTGTAACGCTAATTCACGTATTGACGTTTTTTAATGATATAACCCTTTCGTTGAACCAAAAGTTTTGGTATATATAAAATCCGTCAATTGCTGGCCGTCGTTGTGCGTATCTGCAGCTTGTTCGTAGATCAGTAACAAATATATTTTACATGAACCGCCACAGCACTGTCTCCGATATCGAGACGGCGGGTTACTCCTTAGTGTGCACCCTGCCTCCTTATGTTCCTTCAAATACGTCAGATGTGTTTACACTATGGCTTCTATGTGAATTGGTAAAAAGTTCATCTTCCGTATGCATAATAGCCACATTAGCATAAGATAAATATACGTTGACTACAGGAGTGCTTTGCTGAATGAATACTCCAGCGATTCAGTATTCGTTTATTGTCGTTCTTGTTCTGTCTATCCTTATCTGATTCCTACTTGTCTCCCCCTGTTCGTCGCCCCCCTGGCAGCCCTTTCCGACTGTCTTTGGATTTCTGTTTTCCTGGTTTCGGGTCTGAATCGACATCAGACGCAACAGGTCCCCTGAGAACATGCCACCTGGCGGAGCCCGCCAAGAGGTTCCTAGTTCAGCATAGCTCCCCGCCAAGCATCTGCCCTCTTTTATCTGCTCTTTATGTCCATACCTGTATCGCTATGGCCCGGCTGAATTGAAAGGGAAGGACAACGAAAGATGCTGTTGAACCCTAGAGTTGTCGGTTGACCGCCTACTGCTGCTGCTGCTGCTGCTGCTGCTGCTGCCGTCGCCGCCGCCGCCGCCGCCATTACTTTTGCTCAGGTGTCTGCCTGCTTCAGAAACCTCAGAGATAAGATGCGCTTGAGAAGACTTCAGGCGTTTGATCCATTTTCTATGCGCTCGGTATACACGCAGTTTTAGAGTGATACGACGTGCTGCCGCGCGGCGTACCAGCTCTACATGTGTGTGGGCGTATCGCATGATTCAGGCTGAAGAAGCCGTGTTCTGCTTGGTTGTCGTTTGATTTGGTTTGGTCGCCCAAAGGCTCAGTGCAAAAAGTTACACGACTGTCTGAGAAGTATTTCAGTTTAAGGGAAAGCGTCAGATAAGAAAGGAAACTGTTCAAGGTCATCAGATTAGGCGACCACTAATTCCATCATTGTAAGTTCGGATTTCTAGACACGTATAACATGCAGCATAGTCTCCGAGAAGTTCTAAAAAGTTGACAAATCTACGTGCAATAAGCAATCGTCAGAGGTTTAATCATAAGGCTTAAGGTTAGTTTTATGCAAGTTTTATTATGCAACTGCCTGAGAGAAGAGTTTCCTAACGGAAAAGAACTGTCAAAACTGCTGATAACCAATCTTTCTTTATCATGGACAACTTGTTTGTAAAACAAATCAGCGATTTTAGGTGGAAGATATTAGCATCGATATCTTCGTATGAGGATGATTTCTATCCATTTTAAATCGATCGTCCAAACATTCGAATGGGTCCACGTCGTATTACTGTGAAGAAACTTTAAACAATTTAATTATCACTGCATAAATTAGATTGCTGCTAGCACATCATTTAAGTCAGCTATTCATTTTAAATAGAGATGTTTAATTACGAGCAAAATTTTTCTTTTATGTTCGTTTGCTTAAGTTAAATTTGCATTTTTCCTCATTTTCGCATGTCTGTGGAAACAAACAAGAAGACTGCTACTTTTGATTTTGCTACCGAACCGACTGGTTACTCCCGGAAAAACGCGGTCTCTATAGCAAAGTTAGCTATACGATTGCCATTAGGACGGCCACTGGCTAGCGGTCCCGCTTCACGGTTTTCGAGTTTCAATTTTTTTTTTTTTTTACCTTACCAGAAATCGCAATGCAGAAAGTCTTAGTTACGTAAGATCGTAGCGAACCCGAAAGTAACTATGCATCAATTAAATTTCGACACTACCCTTAAATACGTAATATCTGGACATATTTAATGCCTAATTGTATCGTTATATTTGTCTTTCAGTGCAATATTGTATTTACTATTGATAACTAGAGACTGTGTTGTAGGGCCAGACTATCGATGTCCTTTTCGGTCGAAGAGCTTTAAAAATGTCACCTAGACTCGCTAGAGTTGCTAAACGCAGATTTTCCTGTTCTGTGAACAATGCCGTATCCTGCAAAAGCATCCGTGAGCTTTTTCTTCTTTTCGGAAAATTATATTATTCCAGTGCGAGCTAATAAATATTATAAATCGAAGAAATGTACGTACGTAGGCCAGTGCCTGTGTAGGTGCCCAGTGAGAAAAAAACGTCTAGCGTTTATCACTGTAAGGAGGCTATAAAGCAGACGCTTTATTGCATCGTACGCACCCGCCATGTATCGATTAACCGATCTATTATTAGCTAGTTTTCCATTTCAGAGAAATACTCGACCACTATACCTCAAAACGTAAAGAAATACTTACTTCATCCAAATATACCCCTATTCACGAATAAGTATGCTGCAAAAATGGAGCAACTTAATAATCCCTTGAATCATCAATAAATAACGAAATAAAATATTAAAGACAAGTTATTGTTTTTTCGTTCGAAATCAAGGTTTCTGTTAATATGTCTACTTTGGCAGTTTTTTCTTAAGGACATTAAGCGTTTTGAATTACGATTTACATAATTGTATTACTTTTTTTTCTCGTCTTCTAAGTGAGAGTCTTCAGGACAACCGTTCCAGACTTGGTGGGCCTTAACGTATGGCTTCCTCTAAGCAGATGTTCAGTAACTATAATATCGCAAGAGAGGCTTAGCAACTTCTCGATTTTAATTACGGTGACCAGGCATGAAGCCTGCGTCCTGACTGCTTATGCTTGCTGCAGGCCAAAGATAGATAGATAGATAGAGAAATCTATTTGTTATCGTTGTTCATAAAGGTATATATATCCGCTGTTTCGGATGGCCGAAATGGCGCTGTTCTTAATCTCGTACGCTACGTCATTTTGCCAAATGGAATGCTTTGGGTTTCAGAGTTGATCTCCGGTCCGATTTCAGGTTTCGACACTTACTTTCGTATGCCTTAGAGGACGGTGTTGCGAATGCTTTGCAAGAAGATAACTTATGACATTCGAGGGTTGCGAGAGATTTTTAGACATTAAAGCTTTCCATACTATACTCAAAGGGAATAAACTGGATGCCGTTTGCCGAGGTTGGCCTGTGATTTTAGCTTCGAGCTTAGGCGTAACCTGTTTGAAATAGGTTGGCTGCGAACATACACGATAGATTGCTAGCACGCAAAGTCAAACGGTGTGGCTACTAAACTCGATTGCCTCGTAACTGCAGATCTGATCAGTAAATACTTCAGTCCAATAAGCGCATTCTGCCGGTCGCCGTTTTATTGTGCTAACATGCTTGGTAGGTGCATCCAACGAGTTTCTAATACGTCTTTGATAAATCTGAAGCAAACGCCAAGAGCTGACGCAGCTTTATTGTCAAATATGTACTACGTAGAAACTGCATGATTCACGCGAGCGTGTGATATCGAAGTGACACTTAACGAAGTTACGAAGATATTGAGGTTGTAAATTACTCCGCGAGTTGGGGTGAAGCCTTTCGTAGTCAATACAGCCCTCATAGAATCTAATAGTACTCTGACATCGAAGGCGGATCGACTACGATACATTAGAAAACTGGCGAAAAATTAGAAAATAAAATAGCTACGCTTATGGCTCAGCTTGATTTCAACAAACATTAAACAAAAGCGCAATTATTTACGACACCGCCCAGATTCTATCACAAAAAGTTATCCAGTACTTTATTCCAAAAAATTTGCTCATAGCTTCCAACGAGACAGCCATTGGGCGCTGATGACAGCAAACGCATGGAGACATGTTTCGATATAGATAGCGACCCCTTCCTTGATACGGATTTGTTAGATTTTTAGTAATGTTTACTTGATAAGTTGGATAGTCGTCTTCCTAAGCGTTCGCTCCGAATAGTAACATAACGTGCCCAGTTATACGTGTAAACCGTCTGACCAAACCGCTTCATGGGCATGATAAATATTTTTCAATAACGGCATTAGTGATAACCAGGTAGAATAACCGTCATTGTCATAGATGTCCGACTGGTAAAAAGTCGAAATTTTCCATTTTACAAATCGTTATCAAGCCTATCCAGTCGGCCTAGAAGAATTATATCACTCATTTTTGATTGTCTAAGTAGCAGCTTTAATTAATAGAGTTACTCAAATGTTCAACTAATCCAAATCCGGTTCTAGATAATCATACGAGCCCCAAACGTATTACGTATAGTTCGTACGAGCTCCACGACAAATGATTGATTCGGCTGTAACGCAATGCGATCGTGCCGTCGAAACGTCCGAAGAGATAAGGCAGATTCGCTTATTCGTTTGTGAACCGTCGTTATCGTACGGTTTACCATTGACATTACACTATCAGTAACGCTACTACTCCAATGGAAAAAGCATTTTCAGGCCCGAAATATAGTCCTATAATACGATTAGCAATTCATTCGCGTCTAACGCAAGAACAAATGCCTTCGTGACTGCTGCAATATATAACGGAAGACTTTTGTATATAGCTTAGCTTCGTATCGAATAGAAAAAAAAAACAGCAATGATCGTATCAAATAAAATGGTGTTTTCGGTTTACCTTCTCATACTAATGCTTAATGAAAAATAACTTGCACTTGAGTATTTGGACTAGGCAGTAACGTCATAATAACTACAGGCGCTTTTATATTCGACAAATCAGTGGCTTTCACCTTAGAGGGCAACACCTGCTCGAAGGTTCTTAGCAGTCTTTCGGATAGAAAACACAACAAAATCAACTTAACCAAAAGTCGTCTTATTCACTGTGTATGATACATGGAAAACGTATAACCGCAGACTTTCATTCTGCCCACCCAAGACAAATCGTCGTAACCCGGGGTGAAAGTATTGTCACCGATCTAGTCGGATGATTGCCCGAACTAGTGCGACGTCGATCATTTGCAGCAATAGGTAGGTCGAATGACCGGACGGTTCGTCTGGGAAATCGCGATTGGGAGCCATCATCGAAAAAAGGCCTCAAGGCGTGAGGCACCGAAAGAAAAAAGGCCAGGTCAAGACATTATCCCATTACACTGAACAGATCAGTAAGCGGGGCAATTTAGAATCTCCTGAGCCTGAGCCTCGACTTGTCGTACAGTTCGATCTAATCTGGAAAATTTTATGGCTGAAAGCTAACCCAATAAAAGAAACTGTAAGAAACGCGTTTTATTTTTTAAGAGCTAAATTTACTATGAGAGTAAATCAGAAAAAAAAACCTACTTAAAAGCATTTCAAAATTTCCCCATGTGCCTCCACCCGCTTGGTATTTACTTGAAACGTATGTTTTACTCGCGTTTTATTTGCCTTCAGATAACTGACAATTACTCAGTAATAATATAAATGATACAATTATCGGTCAACATTTTACGTTGCAAATCTTATGCGTACATTTAATTGCAGCATCAAATGGGAGACGGTGTAAACGGTAAAAAACGAGATATTAAGGTGAGCCACTGAGCAACTCGCAAGGAAACAAACAAAAGTGCTAACCATTATCTGAAAGTAAGAGTCTAGAGTAAATGGCAGCTAGTTCTGTATTTTGGGACCTAGTCACTCAAAGACGAAACGATGCGCGACAAGAAACAACTGTCGCAACGAATCGTTATCTATTGATCGCTTTACTACTAGTCCCGTTAATTGTAGGCTTACCGGTTTTCTCTACTGCAATCGCTGTCCTAATAATCTGCCTCTACTTCGTGGCGTTTAGCTTTGCCGCCCTACAGTTATTATCTAGCTGGATCGAGTCGCGCTATTCGTTATGTATATATTACGTGTGTGTGTATATTTTTGGCCTTTTCTGTGTATAGCAACGATTGTTCGGCGCGCAGCAATCTTTCTGCTTGTCCTCATACGTGTTTTTTTTTTCTCGATGCCGCCTCAACTGCTTTGCGACGATTCAGGGATACGGATGAGCGTCTTTTGCTGTGGTTGGGTACTGTCGCTTTGCCTTGTGTACAGGCGTCCGTGCGTGCCTACAGCATGCAACTTGCTGCACGATTCTACTCCTTAACGGTCTGCTCGCGACGTGGATCGCTGCCATTGATCGACGGACGCGCCTGTATTTGCGGACATAGGTCTGCCTTTATCTTCTCTATCGCCCCTTTTCTTTCATACACTCTCCAGGCGTGGTTATAAGCGTGCATGCACTTGTGACCAAGTCTGTTTACAATCTCTGCGTGTAGCCGTATGTCGAGTCCGCTCGGTTGCTTTGTATGGCTCATTCGGCCGCGGTCTACTCCTATTGTTGCTTATACAACCCTTTCTTCTCTCGATTGCTTTCCTCGTTGTCGGCTATTTTGATCTGAGTTGAGTGTGACTTTGTTAGCATCTCTTTTCCCTTACTCCGGCACCCCTAATTCTTGTTGGCAATTAGCCCGAGGGCAAGAGATCTATTTGGTGTTGTATCCCTTCAAGGTGCCCTCGTTTCCATAACGGATTGGGGTTTTCCACTTGAATTGACTGCCTCCATGTTGTTCTGTTGTCGATACTCGAAGGACAGCAAGAACTATTTCCTTCTTCTATAGGTCTCCTGAGGACCTGGAGAGAGCCGTTAAAGGTCTCTTGCTATGAACTTACTATTGTGAGTCTAGTCTAGTCTAGCCGTCGACGATACCAAATCGTTATGGTTAACGTCTTCTCCGTCAGCCAATTATCGCCTGTTTCTTTCTGACCGTAGTTTGGTTTGACAAACACTGCCTTGTAGCGTATAGGTAGATGCGGTCATTGACGAAAAACGTCGCATTGAGTTAAAATCCTAAGCTCTTATAAAGAGTATACTGGGTGGTACCAGATAGCAGTTCCGCATGCCAAGTGGTACCTAAAAAAGTCTGGGGTTCTAAAGGTAGAAATTTTGCGTCTGGCTAAACGTTTCGAGTCAGAACAGCAGTGGTAAAAACAGAGCCATATAATGAAACGACAATTTAGCCTGCAGAAAATGAATTCTGATCAAATTTAGTCTGATGCATGTGAGCATAAACGGTACGTAATATGTAGTAAATCGATCCTTAAATCTAATGCTAACAATGCAAACTGCTTTCTCCAACAAAAACGTATTATTATAGGGCCTCTGGTACAAGAAGTTTATCCTAGCGGTTAAGTGATCGCAAAAATGAAAAACATGCCGATGATAGCTATTGGGATAGCTGTTTCAGGACGATATGCCCTGAAAAGGGCCAAATTTAAGAAAGCGGTGTAGTAAAGGGTTGAAAGCAACAACGTCAAGAAGAAGTTAGATAGAATTTTTCGGTAAGTGCTAAAATCAACCAACAAGTTCTATAATAAAACTGCAACGAAACATCATAGGCTATTTCCTGCAGCTGCAGCTGTACAGTCGAACTCCCCATAGGAGACTAGCACTAGTCCTGAAAAGAAAAGCTCTATCGAGTACGCCGAAGCTTATTCTACAACTGACAATTATAACTAGACTGCTTAAAAAATTACATAGATAATTAGATTCATGATAAGCCAATGATCGTTAACAAACATTTATGGATGTTCCATAGACTGAGTGGGCTTTTGACGATGAAATGATGTTAAAAACAACGTATACCTATACATTCCGCCTACTACAAGTAGACAGACCTGTAGTAGGTGAAATTCAAGGCGAGCGTGGAATGCCAGGTTACGTGGATGGCTAGGGTTTTTACGGCTAGTGCATGCCCTGTTGGTGGTATCGAAATCATGAGCTCAAAATAACGCTTCAAATGAGCGACACAAAGTGTAGAAAAATAATCTTTACTAATATATAGATTCTTGTTAGCTTAATATGCATGCATGTAAATCAATGCATAGATACTAATCTTAGACGCCCTATATATTTTTTTTGAAAAGAACGAAGTTTGATTTTCCCGCGCGTGAAGATAGCATGACTTAGCGTTCTCCGAACCGCGTTCTCCGAACCGCTATTAATTTTTGGGCTACCATTATCAGCTTGTCAAAAGTACAAGTTAGCTTTGGCACGGCGACGGTTTTGTCGTTTCACCAACACTCACTTTATGCTATATTTGATATCGAGGGTATCGAAGCGCAAACACTTTAGTTTTCGGGAAAAAGTAGCATCCGGTTGTGCACGTTCATATATTTTCATTTTTTTCTTGTCCCCACCACCTGTCCCAGCACGCACCCGCGTGCAAGCAAATGCATAACGTACAAAGTTAGGGTCGTCGGGTAACTCTCATCAGCGGCTCGCCGAAGAAGTCAGGCACGGCATGAAAGGATGGCAAGGTGCTTTATCTCTCGCCGCAGGCATACGGAGAGACTCACGCGAACTAACGGCACGCCGAAAGCTAAATACAACTCTCCCAGGACAGATTCACCCCGTTCTAGTCATAACATAGTCTTTAATAAGAAAAAACACCGTTTTTGCTTCCGAGCTTACATTTACTGCTACTTTGATATAGATTCTTCCTATCCTCCTCTAGGTGTTAGTCTATGTTCAACAGATGTTTACTAAACAGAAAAAAACCTGTATCACAATTGATAGATAAGAAATACTGGATGTTGTAAGAGTAATGGCGAAATAAAAAAAGGTATCTGAACAAAAAATTAGGTTTCGTGACATTTATCATTATTGTTATTATACAGACTACGGTTTTGGTTCGGGCTGTTCCGTTCTAGTTATAATACAGCCAGGCTTTTTTACACTAGAATTTTACAAAGCCCGGGGGCTCACACCCACTTCGCTTATTAAGCACCACTTGAGGGCGGAAGTCTTTTTATGTAATCCCACTACCTCAGAGTCTATACCATTGGAAGTAGTCAGACGTTTTGCAAAGAAATGCTTTATTTAATTAATGTTCTATGCAATGAAAAGATAACGATATGTTGTAACTATTGATTGCAGAGCTTTCGTCATTTGTCTCATTGAATATTTCGTTGATAACAAAAAATATTATCGCATGCTCGTCCGCTTCCGTAGATCTCCGTTCAAGCTACTTATTTTCTGAAAATAAATTTTTAAAATTTGCATCAAACAGATGCGGTATGCCAAGCACCACTAGACGATAAACAAATTTGTACGGCCTCTGGCTTGGTTATAGTTGAGACCAATACAGTCATTAGTTTCATTGGCTGTCACCTAACTTCAGCCGATCGGAAGTAGCGCCGACAAGAAACGACAAATCTCTCTTGCTAAGGAGCATACTTCTAGAAAATGATATTTCGCTTATTGACAAAGCGATAACTTACAGAAAAGTTCATCAACTATAAAAAGGACATAGCAACCCCCGAGGAAGGGTGTGCCTTGTGAGAACAGAATCAAGTTTTGCAACATGGCAAATTAGCATTTTTCAATCAGCGTAAAATGCTCAACTTACATAACTGTAAAAGAAAATTCCCTACTAGGACAGATAAGACCTTTCGCTGTGCACTATATGAAAAGTGAACACGGTAATACGTACATAACTATAGGACCGTATAGAGGCGAACACTGTATAAAGGCCTTTCGTTTAAGGGAGTTGCCTTCTGCTCTACTATTTCTTATCCTTCATTACATGCATCGCTGTCTCTTTACAATTCGAATAGGGTTACAATTTCGTGACTATTCTATTTGAAACAACGCAGTCTCCTAACCATTCTGCCCTCATTGTTGCCACTTGAGGATTGGCTCTTCGGTGTCTCTCGGGACCACTCTTGGCGGTAGCACCACGCATGCTTACGGTCATTGGAACAAACTCCTTTTAGCCCCCACTGGTCGAGGGGCGGCCCTGCAAAGAAGAGGAGTCAGCGCGGAAGCGAACGTTTGTAAGAGAGGGAGAAAGAAAACGCGGAAAACCAAGTGGACGACCGACGGAGTGTCAGAAGGCAGACTGGGGTAAAACAGGAAAGGAGCTCCGTGGGGGAGATGAACAGTGTGTGTCGGCGGTTGTTGGCCCCGCGGTATCCGTGTTGTGGAGCAGATAACCCGTTCCGCGTTGTTGAGTCCGGCGGGTGCGATAATGAGATAAGAAGAGCTGCTGCTCTCGTGTTAAAGCGCTCCAGGAACTCGACAGCTATGGGACGGAGGAGTCGAAGGGTAATCGGGTGCGGGCGGGCATTCGAAAGCATCATAAATAGGGACCAGTTACAGCAAAGAAACACTCAACCGCGTTTTCACTACCAGGTTGCTCGAGAGCCGTTGGCCCCGGAACCTGAATGCGATCTCAGCCAAGACATGATCTTCCCACTCGGACTCCCGCATATAGGTAGATACTACCGGAACGGATGAGGCAGCAAAAGTGGTAGCCAGTGAATGGTTGGTGAGGGAGTTACACAACCTGGGCAAATGAGGGCTTCGAGAGACGGAACGGCGAAAAGACAGGATGTGTTGTATGAGTAGTTACTGAGGCAGGGCAGTTTGAGACGACGACTTCTGCAAGACCCGTCGAAGGAAGCGATAACATGATTGATTTTAAAACGTTTTCTTATACTCGTGGAGAAAGCAAGGGACTAGTCACCCCGCTCATGTGCTTGTAAAAGCATGTATTCTTTGAAAGTGAACGCTATTTCGAGTGCGTGACGAACAGGAGAGAGGTGAAGAGGCTGGGGTTAAAAGACGAAGCTTGACGCAACTACATTATTAAGGAAAATTAAAGTAAGCTATAAGTTAGTACACGAAAAGGGTACACTTATGACCATTAGACAAGATTGAAAAAACGTACTCCGCCTTTGGGAACTGCCTTTCTTTAGACATATACTGTACAGCCGAAATGAATGCGTTTAAATTAGCATGACCTGCAATACTGTTTGTTTTGCTCTGCACTACCCCGATTTCTTCGGTGGCATCATATTCTTCTTCACAAATTTAGGTATTGGCTTCATTTACTTTTTAGCAAAATGTTTTACACAAAAGTAACCGCGTAGCAGCTAAAGTCAACTAGTTCTGACTTGCAACGGCCTATACAGTGAAGTAAGAGTGCCAGAATTATGTTAAGGCAAAGGCGTAGAAGATACTACACACACCCTATCGGCCACGTTTGCTTCTGTTAATTTTCTCTGCCAGGTTCTCGTGCGAACCATCAAAGTATAGTTTGCAGCTGGAGGACACAGGCATCGCGTCAGCCGTACTGTTGTTCCTGTCTTCAAATTCCATGTTTAACTCCTTATCCTCTCTCTCCCTCGATTGCCTCCAGTCTTTCCACCTTTATAGTTCCTGATGCCTTCCAGCGCCTTGTTCCTTCGACCTGCTTCTTTGTATTTTTGTTCTCTGTTCCGGGTCAGGCAATACCAGAGTGAGCGGCACACCGCAGCAAGAGATCATCAGTGAATACCGAACACAAGAACCGTGGTCCTGTTTGCTGCTGACCTTTAAATCTCTCGATGCTTCTCGTTGTCTCTGACACAGTGGCGTCCTTGTCTTGTATCTCTGGCTGGTTGGCCCTAAGCACAGACGCATACTGCGCTCCCTCTCTGCGCACACATCGAATCCAGCCATACCGAGGCATAGTTTCTTCCTTTTTCTTTTTCTTTCTCTTACTGCCACTCACTCGTACATTCTACCCCAAATACAGTGCGCACTTGATCCCTATGCCCCAGGGAACACCAGAACAGTACGCTTTGCCTTCAGGAAAAACGAGCAGAGGAGCCGCTGTTACGCCGCGTTCTTCACCCGTCAGCTTTCCCGTCTTCCGCACTCAAGTCTGATTGTCGAAGCATGTTCAACGAAAGAACAGAGAGGCCGGGTCGTCCGAGCTTCCGGTAAATGTCTGGAACGATTCCGGGGATTGGCCGAAAGCGACTATCTTTCTTTGCCGATTTTTTTCTTTCTTTTGTCCACCACACTGATTCTCCGCGGCTGGTACGCTCCCTGACAAAAAAGAAAACCTAATCGTAGAAAATCGCGCTTGGCCTGAACAGATGCAGTAGCACATCCGTTCCTTATCGTGAACTATTGTAGAAAGGCGGACTCGTCGTTATTGTTATCATGTTCTACCATTCGAAGTCTACGGGCTATGTAGATCGAGCTGGGCTATACGAGACGACACCGGCTATGTACCCGGGCTGTGTTTGAATGCAACGACGTACACCCATCGCTGAACGAACGTGCGTTATTTACCCACATCGGTGAGTTTGCACAGATGTAAGTCGCGCATCGGTCATGCCACGGTCCCAAAGTCCCATCCATGGTCTCTCTCGATGCGTCGTAATATGCATGCGATACATGCGTGGCGACAGAGTAAACAGGGCGTCCTGTTTCATGCATTGGTAGGTGTATAGTTCATTTCTCCACTTGCTGAATGCTACGTGATTCATGCGTGAGCATCTCCGAATACAGTCCCAAAAAGAAACTACAACGGGACGCTTGCAAACGCGCCCTTGATCCCATGTCTAATACTATGCTGAAGCGAGGCGTCCCTGCCAAAAGTATAATAATAAAAATATCAACCCGTATAGGTTAAATGGACTTACTATTGTATCCGCTAGAGAAAAAAACTCTTATCTTGACTGTATGAATTTCTGACCTACGACCAAGACCTTTTCTCTGAGTTAGCTCCTAGCCTATCAAATTCCAAAGGAACACTAGCGGGACCGAAACCAGCGTAAAAAGGAAGGTCTCCTCCACAATATGCGGGAACCGCCTTTATACGTTCCACTTGAGCTTTCGAAGAGTAATCGCGATTGGGCTAGACCCGGATAGATGAGCAATCTGTTGGAAACCTCGACACCGTAATTCCGTTCAGTGCGGGTAGCTTTTAGGAGTCCAACAGTGAAATGTGATGCCGCCTATCCATCTATGCAACTACCCGACCCTTGAATGGGAAGTTAGGTAAGCTCAATGTGTGCACTTCCATTGCCCTTATCATTCCTTTCGCTAAAGTTTATATTACTTCCCAGTTATGAGTATGCTTTCTATTAAATACCCATAAATACGTTCACCGCTGGGCCTATGATCGACGTGTTTACGAAGCATCGATTTGTGTCATTTTAGCAGGATGCAGACTACACATTGTACTAAATTTAGTGTAAAACAGTCACACGCCTATCGAAAAACTCGCAGATATTTTATTTTACATCATCTAGGAGTTTTGACGGGATACATGCTAAAAATCGTCGTACCTGTTCATTGAAGTTCTTATATATTGTTCAGTAATAGACAGCTTTGATATTTCTGTATTGTGTATTTATCTGGAAAGATATCCAAATGATCCAGGTAAGCTCACAGTTGAAAATATGTAGTAGAAAAATATGTTCATACCGCAGTTCTATTATTGCGAGTCCATCATTATCTTGTTAAAATATCTCTTGAAAGATATAGCGATCCTTTTACCTTATTATCGTTCGAAAAAAATTATACTTTAACTTGTCCAACTTTCCGTAGTATTTATACCACCAATAACCATCAGACGATGTTACCACCCAACGAAATATTGTCGTCTAGCTTTCTTCGTCACTGTCGACACTCGCTGCGCCATTTGCATCGGTCGCCTGCTAGATTTACTCGTACAAGCCGTATATATTGAGTTCTGCGGCGCGTCACTTCAGGTCGTACCAGTGTCTACTGTCTTCCATCTCTCTCTATTTCTCGCTGTTTGACCAGCGTTATCCTGTATCCCGGTTCCAACTCCTTTTGGCCCTGGTCCAGGCCGCTTGTTACGAATACCAGTATACACTCATGTATGTAGCAACGTTATCCTCAACCACATCTCCTTGATCTACCATGCAGTGGTAAGACCAGGCCTATTGGTAACAGCCGTCGTATCTCCTCTTGTAGAGAGGGACCGGAGCCGAAGTCGAGTCTGAAGGGTGTTCCTATGTTATCGGTTGCGTAAGATTTCGAGGACAAATATACAAGTAGAGCGTATGCCGACGCGTACACACATACACAAGACATGCTCAACAAACCATAGAAGAAGACACGAACTCACATACACTACGTTTTCAAGGAAAGCCAATGGGAAGATATCTAAGGTGGAGTTTTGTTTCCTGCCCACCATACTCGACCGGTTTCGTCTTGTTGAATGACGAAGAAACGATACTGAGCATCTTCACCGCCTTCGCCACTTGTTTCTATCCAGCCTACTCCTTGAGGCTTGTGGATGAAACAACATGAAACATGGCGGACATGTAATGCCTTGAGGCCGAATAAACGAACTGCCAACTTAACCGTAGTGGCCACAAACAAACCACAGCCAATTTGTATCAATAAACGGGTATATATTGACTTATAGATCTGCATCCTGCTACGTAAGTCTTTGTGGGTTTTGTACTCATCATATTCTTAGCACGCGACGTTATTGACGTACTTAAGCTAGGTAGTAACAACAAAAGGCAATTTAGACGATAAGCCAGGTTGGCGTGAAACGGTAAAAATTTTTGAGAACTAGACACTTGCTACGATTTAAGAAGGTCGTTACGCACTAACCAGCGGTATATTTACTAAAAACTGAAAATAACGAGGATTATAGCGTGTATGTGTTAGACGACAAATTACGTTGGTCAATAGCGCTGGAGTCCCGGCGCTGACCCGCTTAACTCGTAGCAACAAAGCGACCTACTTAGACATTTTCAATTTATATTGCCCTCTTACTTGACTTATATCGTATTCATATCTAAATACTAGCCTCACTGTTTTCGTAGAAAATGAGCCAATAGTAATTTACTGGAAACTACATGCAATTTTATCAAGAATAATCGGTCGTACTGACATAGACAGATATATACAGTTTAGTAATGCTTCCTTTAAATGCCAATTAAAAAAACTCAAGTAAAATCTAGCATTAATTTTGAACAAAGCTTGCTGGGTTGGCACGTGCTTTGGGTAACTTGAACAGCAAAAGTACACGTACAAGTTCATGTGCAATCTTCTCTTTGACATACTGTGACCCTACTAGATCTTTTCGATACGCTCTGTCGTAGAGCATTTGTTCATCTCGCCATTAATATTGCAGTCTTGTACCATTGTTTTCTACGTTTCTCACAGTCATTCAGTGTTAACTATACGAGGTTCACCCACTTTTCCTGTGCGTTAAGGATTACCAAATGGAACCATCATACTCACTTAGAATTGAGTGCACTCGACCACAAAAGCAAATTCGACTTCTTCTTGACGGCGGTCGAAAACGCGCAGAATGCCATCATTTGCTGTTAGATTATCGTCGTTATCAGGCCGCGTTGCTTACCGTCGAAATTCACAATCTGCGCTAACGTTGTTCTCTTATACCGCTACTTCACAGAATGCAACTCTCTCTCACCTCACTTTATTCTTTATCTCCACGAATCTGTTTCCTCCAAAGCGGACTCTGCTTTAGCAGTGGCCTTGCCTAATCAGGCCTTGTCTCTGCCTCCGATTGCCCTAAAGAGGTTGACCGATCTGGTTAAGTGATTCCCCACCGAATGGGCGTAAGAGAGTAGGACGACTCCAGGGCCGAGTACTCGACCGATCCTGAAACAGTAACGTAATAGACATCGAGTGGCTGATCCTGTTGCCGCTGCCGATGTGAAACTGGAGCTGGGAAAGAACTGCGTCGTGGACCGAATAGGCAAGCTGCCTTCTATTGGTCGGCCTGTTATCCTGGACTCCTCGACCCAAGAGACCAATAGCGAGATAGGGGGCAACTCATAAACCAGGCAGCAAGAGGAACACACCGATAACAATCACAAGGTTCGCCCCTTGGCTAGCGATAGAACTGGTCCAGATATACGTAGCTATGTTCAAACTGTGCACCATATATATATATATATATATATGCACGCTTGCATTTTGCAACTTCATCTAGCAACATCGCTAAGGTGGCCTACCTAATTCTGGAACTGGTCCTTGAGGCCTGCTGATTACGGACAGTTCGAGTTTCCAGGAGATCAGTTGAATTACATATTTGAGCTTTGCCCGACTGATTGTAACGATAAAAATACGCGAACGTGTATCTCATTAGGTGCGCATCAAGGTGGACACCTGAATAGAATGCGATCAATGCGGAAATAGCTATCATTACATCTTCTAGGTAGTCTAAATAAAATAATAAATACATTTTTTTTAAAATGATTTTGTTTTTACCTTCCTACAAACACAAGAAGTTGAAGCCCTACCCAAATTAATGCCCAGTTGCATAAGCCAATATTAACTATATACCTTTTTCCTAGAATGGGCTAATGCAACAAAGTCTGCTTAAAGGAGAGAGATGATTTTTACGGAATGTATTATTGACCGTCTATGTTGTCATATTTCCTATTAAATTACAGTTCAGGGAACCATTTCGCGGTATGACTGCCGATGGACGCTGCGACGGCGAGTGGCCCTAAACTATACTTAATGAACTACAATTAACTTATCTAGATGTGTCTCCCTGATATAATTTGTCAATATGCTCGTGAAGGAATCATTTATGACACAAAATATTTTTAAATACAACTTCCTTCGTTACACAGATGCATCTTTAGCATGTAGACCAGCTATATGGGATATGCACGAAGGTTAGAATAGAACTCTGAAACAAACCATACAATGTTCGTAACCTTCTATCTCGCTTCTCATACGCTCGGTTGCCTTTGTGCGTTTATTTAGCTTTCACTACCCTCGATTGACTTTGTTTTTGCTATTCCATGTTTAATATCATTAAGAGCTGTATTCATTCCCGGCAATCATATACGAAAGTGCCTATCCTTCTAGGCATCGTTGCTCCTGCATCTCATCAAAGAGGAGATTGATAGTTTAATAGAAGCCACATGTGCCGAACTGATACATCGTTATTAACGTAGACATCTCAGCTACTTGTTCCAAGATCTGGGACGAAAATAGTATGTCACCGACATTCTGTTCGTGACCAATTCCCAACGACAAATAGAGCTTGGGTTGTGCTTCTAGAACAGACCTACCATTTTTGACTGGTCGCGCCTTCGTATCTGGAGCCCCGCTAGGTCTGGAAAGATCCTTATTCCTTGGGGACATATTGTACACACTGGATGCAGTGGTGAGCGGCCATTCTCGCATTTAATAGGAATGAATGTGATGCCGTTTACAAAGGGAACGTGATTTTCACAGATAGTTTTTCGCTTACCGAAAGCTCGTTCAGTTTATGGTGGACTGATTGTTTAATGACAGTCAATGGGCCTGGTTTATAAATCTGCCCCACAACAGCAATTACTTAGTCCTATGGGAAAAAAACAAACAGAATATGAGTGAAAAATCTGTTAGAACCTAAATTCATGGCTGGATATTGAAGCATACGTAAACTCGCGGCTATACGCAAATAGTAGCCATTAGAAGCTCAACCATAACACGCCCCTAACGACGTCAACGCTCTGACAAAATTGCGATATTTACGTTTACCATCAATAATAGTATTTGCTTGATGACGCTGTTGAGATAGGAGCCTTTCCGTTCGCATAACGCTGAGGACGGCTAGCTGACAGAGGACTTCCTAATATAGGAAGGGCTGTTAAGTGACCGATGGAAGCCGACGTTAGCTCGGAGCTGAACTCTAGAATATACAGACATTTGCTTAGCCAGTAGCGATTCAAAACTGCCCGCCGATGCAGCAGGCATTACTAGGTACCGCGAGAAGGAAAGAGAGAGAAAAATGAGCGCTGAGAATTCGTGGCTATTAGAGAAAAATGAAGTCTGTTGGCACGCAGGTTGTATGGCTCATCAAGCGTGTAGATTCTGTCGAAAAAAGCGGTAACGATGATTTATGACATGGCTTGACCGGGTCCAGATTAGAGTTGAGGAAAGACCAAACAAGGTAAATACGTAATACATAACCTCAAATGAACGAACGATATCATATGCGGGGTATACAAACGATTTCGAATCTGTTGAGAGTAACTACAACAGATATAGTTCATAACATACGTGGCACTCTCGCAGAAGGTACTATTTCGTCTTCCGATTCGGATAAGAATCACTGCTTGATTATACAAAAATAATAATAATAATTCGAATAAAATCTTGTGGTAATATTTATTATTATAAATTATATCAACAATGCAAGCACATAAACAGGGGTTTTTTACGCCTTCAGCTGTTTCTATAGTAAATTAACCCTTTGAAATTTTCATCATTTAACATCAAAGAATCGTTCCGACTAAACGGTCTAGCAGAGGGATACCAATCAAACAAAAATTTTAGGATTAAGTTTCGCGGTAGAGAAAACTAAACAGTAAGCCTAAAGAAGGAAAACTTGAATCGCTCAATGTTGAGTTATGATGAGATCGATTAAAAAAATACCGTTACTAGATTGGCAGGCATATACAACAACAGCAGGGTGTAAATATCTGCGTAAACAATATCGAACGATTACATAGAATGAATATTAGAAAAAACTCTCATAGAGTCATATAATATACCCGATATAGGATAATGTGACCATAGACGATCGCAGAGTTCAAATAAGACGCAATAGAAAAAAAATTGTGCAATTAGTTCTGATCTATTAATCCCATAGCAACCAAAATATACGCTATACTACGACATAAGTAAAGAATATGATTAATGGTTGTTTATTTTTATGGCATATACATATTTTGGCCACTATTCCCATCGAAAAATACTACTACTGCTCGCACCGCGGTGAACGCATCTGAAGCTTCTTTCTGCAGCCGGTCGAGGTCTAAAAGCGGCTTGGAGAAATGTTTCATTATCTAATTTGTCCTCGTGCTCCAAAACGAACAGACTATGACAGGCGTAAAACGAGCTATGGAAAAACAACAAAGAAGGTAAAAAATAGATGCGAATAATAACTAAAGATGCATAAATAAAAACAGTTGGACGAAACATATTTCAATAACACAATTTACAATTCTTTTATCCGTTATTTAACAGAGACGGCAGGATAAATCGAACAGAACCATTCGCTGGATGGTAGCACCAATCATAGTGAAGCACTAGATCTATATAAGACGCTATTGTGACTCAACTGCAATATGCTTTTCCCTTTTTCTGTAACTGCTCACTCTCGGGCTTTTGTCGCCCTTTACGATTGCAAGGACGGTAAAGGGGAACGCGTTCTGATGTTGATCATTTCCCGTCGTAATTTTTTTCAGCAGTCTTACCTTCGTCAGCCGAAAGCACAAGTAAGCACGACAAAGATTATAAGACCGCAAAATCGACAGTGACGGGAGCGACCCATTGGGGGTAGCCGGCTAAATGATGAACAAGAAGTACAGGACAGCCGCCGAAATGGCTTCATGTAAGTTCGACCAATAATGAATAAATCTATGATCTGACTAAGTAAATGTGAAGAAGTAGCCGATCATAGAGATGAGGAAAAGGGTCAAAATGAGATGGATAGCAACACGGAGCAGGTTAGTTAAATACTATAAATATAATTCATTGCCTACCAATAGCAGTAATAATAATTGTTGTCGGGTGAGAAAAATTTGCTCCGGTTGAGGAAACCTACTTGGACGTAAATGTTTATTATGAAAAGGGGTGTCATTGACGATCAACGCTGTGACCGAACAGGCACAATTTTCTTTTAAAGGTCCGTTCTCAAAGGCACCTTTACCTGCTTGCCGAATCGAATGAAGAGCAAATGATGTGATTTCTACAACAAGCTATCAATCGTTTGTTTTGAACTGTCAGACTTTAAGCTCTTTATCTACAGAAAGCTATTATATCTGTCGACATGAACCCTGCGATAGATTAGGGGTAACGGGTTTGCCTATCAATCCCAGAATCAAGTGACGTAGTCCGGTTTGCGATCAAGCGCCCGGGTTCATATTGGGGGCCGCTCATCCTAGGCAATGCTTAACGCTCGTAGCGAATGTAAGACTCGAAACGTTTAGATTTGTTAACACTATAACCCGTTCATTTTTTCCAGCAGGTTCCATTGTGTGACCATGCCCACTCTAAGCGATGAATTTTCGGACAATGTGGCCGAAGCTTTGAAACGCGAACAGTGATCATTGTTGTTTTCTATACTTCGAGCATGGGGAGTTTGGCCACAGGTGTCCTTAAAAAATAGCCCAAAATATGTACAATACGGTGATGAAATTTCTTGAATGAATATCGAAGAGCAATTATTTACTATATGACGAAACAAAAAGTTTCCATAGCATCGTTCGTTAACATATAATTAACATCATAGATTTGACGCACATACTTCATAGTTTTTCAATAGTAATTGGATTCGGAACTTCTCGGGCGACATTGAAGACCGTGAAGACTTAGCGATTTAACTGTATGATAACCTAATGAAGAGTACGTACTGTACTTTAACATACTTCAATAAAATTGTATTTGACAGAATCGACATTTGAAGGTTCTCGCTGTGCGTGTTGAAGTGTAATCGCAAAAATCACAAACGGTTAGAATGGATCATGGAGGGGACACTAGCGCAGTACCGATTCTGTTGTCAGGCCTTCGAAACTGCCGAAGATCGATAGATTCTATTATGGGCTGCTTCCTGTTTTTGTACCTTCCATGCTGTCTATTTTTGATGGATACAAATCTGTCTTTTTACGTACACTCTGCTTGCAAAGATCCCAATAATTTATTGCTATCATGTGATTTGTCACAATATATATATATATATATATATATGTAACCCAGCCAGCCCAAAGAACGTTGGATAAAACCGATAACGTCTATGCAGTAAATCTGCATAAGAAAGCTATACGCTGGAAGATAAACGTATACACCTTTCGACATTCGTCGAGTAGACATGTCACAAAAGATAAAAGTCAGATCAATCGCCGACTGTGAAGTTGTAATCCTATCGTAATAACCGAATGACGCGCTTAAACGCTAAAAGAATATTGAATACTCCGAGTGGAAGCCATAAAGATATCCGCGAAGAAATTTGTTCAGACGCCCTCTGAGCAAAACCTTTATACACGCAAATGTACATTTATGCAAAGAAGCCATGTGCTATTAGGAGACGAACGTACGATGAAAGTTGAATATAAGCGGCACGAAGCCAAATCTACGTCTGAACCGATAAGAGGGTTAGAATCCGTCTATTTTCAATATATAGATACATGTGTTTTATTGTAATACTGCGAAATTCGACGAAAGGACATCGTTTACTACGCCTCAGTGCACACTCAGGACTCGTTTCTATGAAGCGAACCGTCTTTCCTGAATGCGACCAGATGCCTGTTGTAGGACGTGTAAGAACAGCTGCTGCCCCTTCTGCTAGTTTATCCATTCTTCGCAAGAAGAGTTGCGTCAGATCCTGGACGAGAACGTGCAGCAAACGCCCAGACTATCTCCGTTAAGCTGTCCAGTAATGGCATTTTAATTTCGCATAACATGTAGCTATGCGTCGACTTCCAACAAATCACTCTATTTTAGAGCTTCTAACCATCAAATGCCGTTATTCCCATAGGCATGCTAACCTCAGAGATGGTACTCGATTGAAATACACTCATGTTAGATTCGGATGCTGGGTCGGTCTGTAGAGACGCACGTTCAGAAAAAGATGAGCCTGATCGATGTCTATAGCCTTCCATAATCGAAGAGACAATACGATACAGAATTCGCTTCGGTACGGAAATACGCTCTTACAATTTCGGCATTGTCAGGAGAACAAACAATTTATTCGCTCCGTATATGCTAGCTGATACACAACTCTAAAGATTGTTACATCTATCTTTAATTATATTGTCCGCCACTTGTAGCAAAAAGGTCCGAGTGGGATTATCCATGTTGGGAAAATCAACTGCATGGTCCGAGTGGGATTATCCATGTTGGGAAAATCAACTGCATGTTGGATAAGAAATCTCGTTTTCAAAAGGTAGCAGTTAGAGTTGGAAAGTTTAGTTAAGGAAACGTCATTCTACAGTTGACGCTCAGTTTTAACTGGGAAAACTTAAAAATGATCAGTAGTTCAGTGATTTCTTGCGAAGTAGCAGCCTTGTTTACCTAAAATATTACATAACGAGAGTGAGGTCTCTGATCGGAGATCATATATATTATAATGTACCTCTGACAAAAGAAGAAGTTATCTTCATAAAATACGTAATTTACTACAATCGCCGCATAATTTTTCTTAACATAGTTGGGTATCAAGGGAAGCATTTACAGCTGAGCGAGTTGCTAGTCGACCTACCTCACAAGTTCACAAGACATGAAGGAAGCTTACATGGCACAGAGGAACCCTTTGACCAATTTAGAGACAATTTAATAAACACCTCCATGAACTTGTTATTTTTAGGTTAATTTATATTCGTAGCGGCATGGATATAAATAAAAATAAATATCTAAATCAATTACACTATCGAGAGACATCATTCATCGACATGCTCGTTCAACCTAATCGACGTTTGCTCCGAGATATTTCTAAAGTAAACGAACACATCGCTCTTAAAGCCCTCTTTTTGAAATTACCAGTTTCTACTAATAATAATACTGAGCGGTGCAATACGTACTATACACGTATATACCTCTAGACACTATGAAAATTCTACTTCAATAGAGTTTCAAGTGGTAAAAAAAAGCCCATTTCAGACGGAACGTCTGTTGGTTCGCGGCCTCGTCACAACTATACACTAGCCGGTACTGTTTCTGCAGCCTTTTTGCCTTTACGGAAAAGTTCGAGTAAAGTGGCCTCTTAGGACATGATTAAAATAAGCTATAGTTAAAATGAAAACGTTTTTGGGGCATTAGACAAATCAGGTGTGCCTGTCTCGACTAACCTTTACATCGGCAGAACTATAGACAGTTACGTGAAAAAAATCGAACAGATCCAAATATTCATTGTTCAAATCAAGGTAAAGAGCACGGGGCAGTGAAGAGGTAAACTCCGAATCATTGTTTTGTAACACTATTAGATATGAATGTTTTTGCCACCTGTGAGCTTTTGTCTCTTTCAGTCCGCTTATGGACTTTTTCTTGGGAAGTCACATGGAGGCTGGCCATAGCTTAGACTATAAATTTCCAGCTATCAAGAAAGTTAATAGGTTCGGTAAAAGTGAACCGAACTTGAGTGTACCAAATCATAACCACATTTTGCCCATCGTCTGAAATAAACCTTTTGCCCTTTTCTAGTAGCAAGGATAGCCAATAACATCAAATGAATAGACCGCCATGACAAACAGGCGCTCGTTAAACAATGTTAATCGACCACTGCACACAAAACTTAGAATACAAGTATACTAACTCGCAGATTCCTTGCGACAAACCTGCGGCTATATGGTGCCGTTAATAATATACCTCTGTAAAAGATGTTTTTACAATAGAAATCAAAAGGCAGCATAAAGATCTATTCTTTTAACTGTAGATGAAATAAAATCGATCATAATTTGTGTAATCATAATGTGTGTGATCATAATGTGGGTGCATTGATAATGTGCTTGCCTAGTAAACCCAGGAAAACTTTAGTTCGTCTAGGCTTGGAACTGGGCAGCTATCCGCTTTGTTTCATGCTGAGAGACAGCCGCCTATAGTAATACTTAAGGGCTCGAAACTTATAGATATTTCACCTCATCGGTATAAAATATGATCTCAGACGGTACAATCAAAACACGTAGCGAAATAAAAGAGGAACAGTAACCTCAACAAATTTCACTAGCCCTGAGAAGACCGGCGATCATTGTAGTAATTAGCGAGATACCTCAACAATATAACAAAATATATGGGATATATCCGATTACGTAACCGAATATAGCTATATATAATACTCTTATGCCGCAAATCATGGTTCATATCAATGCAGGTTTGTAAATATAATACCAAACAGGAATGCCAATCCTAAGCGTGCTATGTATGTTTGATCTGCTCACCATCTGAGCCTACGGATTCCGTTGAATTGTAAAAAGCGCACGAAAGATGCTACCGACGATCTTGATGCACCGGGCTACTATTGAATCAGAAGGTCATCAGTAAAATCAAGATAGATTCAAGTGTGGAAAACAACTGAAGAGTTATTTTCGTAACATATTATCTCTTTTTAGTGTCTTAATCACTTAAACTGCCATTTTGGTTGCAAACACTTAAATTTCTTTTCTGTTGTACCTCTGACACGGTGGTTCCCGACAGGCCTATTTGGGCTGCTGCTGCTATTCCCCCTCAGAACGCTCTCCGTCTCTCACGCATTTTCCATGGAGTGCTTCTCTGTCGTTCAGTTCTATCACGGACCGACGGCACTACCTGCCCGGGTAGCCGTTATGTGCGAGCGACGGTTAGCAAAACTCAAAAGCGTACTGCTGCAAGATGTAAATATATCAAGCTTAGCAGGGTATAGAGGCAGACACATTTGGACGCTAAATCGCAACGATAGCTACAGACGCGGCAGCTTCGAAGATACCACGCCTGTGGCTGGTAGTGTGCTATATCACTGGTACGCGGCAGTCTTCACCACCAAAGAGCTACGAAAGGGTCGGGCCATTAAAAGGTAGAATGTCGAGGATTGTTGGGCAGGATGAACTGGGCAGTGAAGATTGGGCGGCGGTGGTAGCGGAGGGAGCAACGTCTTTTTTTGCGAACGGAAAAGGCCGAAAGCCTGAATGAGAGCAGCCGCGGACAACGAAGTCATCACCGGCAGCGGCAGCGGCAACGGCAACGGCGGCGGCGACGGCGGCAGCAGTGGCGACGGCGCAGCAGCAGTGGCGGCGACAAATACGGCAAGGGTGCTCTTCATTATTATTATGTCAGGCAGGCAGGCTAAAGAAAAAAGAGCAACGCCTTTTATGACGCAAAGACACACATGCATATATAACAGTTGCGCGAATCGATTCATTATCCGGATACGCAGGCTTTGTGAACGTACTGTTCGCTACCGTATAGTTCGCTGTCTAGCTCAGTTGGCTGGTGGAAATTGTTCCGAGGTTTTAAGCAGGGACCGAGACAGGAGGCATTGGAACGTAGCAAATATTCTATACACACATCTTTAAAAAAAGAGAGCCGATCTTTCTTTGGTGCCGCCGATAGAATTTTAATACCTCTAATTCACTTGTCAAATGTGCGAAAACATTGGAAATATACAAGAAGACGGAAAAGAGCTCCTAGTAGGGTAAACTGCGTACGCAACGCAGTCGATAGAAGTCCAATCGATGTATAACATATATGCCGCCGGCTTAATTTTCGTAATACTCGATGAAATGGCAACATTTTTTGTTGCTTGTCACCACCGTTAGCATTGAAAGAAAAGCAACAATAAAAAGTATTATATTTAGCTACTAATATAGCCGTATGTTAATAGTGGCGTATAGTTATTTCAGGATACGACTAACTGTATTAGGATGAACGAACGAATGTAACTAGACCCTAGTTAAGGTAAATGGAATAACTAGAGTTGAACCTGGCCTAGTGCAAGTGAAGGAGTACTCGGGGAGCGAAGGCTTTTATTAAAAAAAAAAACGTCCATCTTCATCATTGGAAGGGGGACAGAGAGCAAGCCTAAAGGATTATAACTTTTACCGAATTCACCCATGGCCAAGAAGGCTAGCTGGCTTACTTTGAACGGAAAATACGCTAACGCCAGACGCTCCAGGGCTGGCAGCTGCGAACAGTTCCGCCGTCGACTTTAACTAGCCTTTAACGACTGGCTGAAAGGCCATACGTGTTGTCATCATGTTGTCTGTACTTTAGAAAGGTAGTACTGCTTGTCGTAAAAGGACCACGGGCTCGTGTGAAATAGCTGGTCAATACTATGAACATACGAGCCGTAGATGATATATTTACAAAGTTAAACAATTTTCTGTAAATGGATTGATGAGCCTGGTGATAGAACTAGGCACTGTACGGAAGGTTCCGCAACACGTCTTTTGTGTCGATTATTCGTTGTCTGATCCTACTACATATGGAGAATACTCCATTCCTTTCAAGGTGTCGCCGACAAGTATTTCCTGCGCTGAGTCATTATTGATATGCGTTGGCTCCACAACGAAGCGTACTATATTTATCTAATGCATGTTATTTCGATGACACTCCGAGTATCGTTGCGAGAATTACGTGCAAAATTGATCTAAGGCTCTAATAACAAATACGAATACTACAGTTCGTGCATTACGTTAATCGGTGTTATTCTCTAACTAAATAGTACTATATTTGTCCTTTAACGTTTTCAACCCTATCACGTCAAAGAATTTCTTAGTCTGCCGTTACGTGCGTAACGATTTCAACAGTTGTATTACTTTTTTTCCACTCTTAGCTCTGTTCGTTTAAGGACAAAGAAACTTGGAAGTAAAAATGCATTCTTCATCTGAGTAACCATCGATGAAGATCCGATAAAGCAGAATTTGTCTCTGATTGATTTGTCTCCTTCCATGTCTTCGATTCTCCCTACTTCCCGTGCATAAATTGTCAACGCAGCGTGTGACTTCTGAGAAGGAAGAAAGTTCGCGAAATTTTATTATATAAACGTTTATGATGAAATGAGTTCTAGTTGCAATTTGGCCGATTAGAATAAGTAAAATTGAAAAAGATAGCCTTTACATGCGGGACGTTATACCCCGCACGTATTTACACAGGCCTCGGTAATACCATGTCAAGGTATCGATACGCAAACGTTACTTCATCTACATTAGTCAACTATGAAAGGAAAGATGGCAGACACGATCACCTAGGGGTAGGCTATGTTTCTACGCAGATTGATGCAAGTCAATATGAGGGCCCGATTGTCTTTAGGTGTTGGGTAGCAGCAGAGATAAATTGCGCGCCATTTATAAATATCGGAAAGAGAGAAACCGAAAGAGGATTACACACAGGTACGCATGTGAACAAGACAAATGCTTGTTTGTTTGTCACTCTATTTGTGTCAATGTAAGATCTTGTTTATAACTGTGTACGAGTTTCATGTGTAACGAATGGAAGGGATCGAAGGCAGCGAAAAAGCCAGGTGAAAGTTGGCAGAGGGGTCACTCGAAGTCACCGTATTTGCAGGACCGACTGCCTTTTCGGCAATACAGAGCCGTCCGTTAGAAAATTACAATGCTGCAAGTAGCTCCTGTTACTACATAGTACAAATGCGGGTGAGTTTGAACGCGGGCATAGGACGATCGAGTGAATGGGGGTCACTTCTGACAGAAACAGCGATTCATCCTTATATACAATTTACACAGTTTGCCCCTTAATTGGGCTCTATATCACTAGCACCCACTTGTTCAGCATCGCGCTTCCCACCCCGTACATGCACCCCACATCGTTTTCGAATCTGTCGGCTACCGATAATGTTAAGCTTGTTTGAGACTTCCTTTACGTTGTATCTCGTGAAATAGTCGTGAGCTGGCGGCGTTTCCTTTGCTATCGGTTATATAGAAGAAGCTGGAATGACAGAATCTGTTTTATAGTTTTGAGATGAGCAACGATGTTTTCTGTGGGCGTCATTGAGAAAGTTTGTCTTGGCATCAAGATTATCGACAAAAAATTGTTGAGTGAAGTTCCTATACCGATAACTTCTGACTTCCAGGCTTTCGAAATTTAACTTTGGTATATCAGTGTAGTTCTCAATAAACACTCACTAGATGAAGAAATATGACGCTGTAATAAATAATAATCGTAAAAGTTACCGGACGAATTGCCGATCAAATATGAGCTTTTAGAAATATGGCACAGAGGGTCTTTTTTTTGGCCCACTGATCTTCTAAGGACTTGAGTTATTGTTAGGAGTTAACCTTTAGCAGTTACCTTCGACAAGCTAGATATCGTTACACTCCCTACCCATAATGTATCCGTAATGTCTCTAACTGCATCGCGGACAATGAATTCTCAGTAAAGGATGCTGGTGTTGAAATGGAGGACGGTGGTTTCAGTCTTGTACCGGAACAAATCAGTGCTCGCTGATAGAGATTACTAGAAGATAACGCTTAATGACTATAATCACAAAAAACAAAGCCTTCGTTGATTGGTAAGTTGCTTTGTCTCTATCGCAAAGATAAATGCTTGACGTGTTTGCTATTGACCCGTTAACTGCCTCTTTCTCTCCTGGGTCTAATAATAACTTTCATAATAACAAGCAGAAGTCTGCACCTATTGACATGTGCCCTATCGGATTAGAACCTGAAACCTCATTGTTCTAAGTCTCAGACACTGCCTAAACGCCATCATACTCGACGAATGAGTATGAGTGGGCCGACCCATTTTCGCTGAGTGATCAGAGCAAAAAGTCTAGGATATTTCCGAAGATTACTATAGTTTGCTCAAAAGCATCCTCTCGAGGTACAGCAAGAACGGCATTCATCTTGTGTTGAATTGAAGGACCTTATAGAATCAAACTAACTCATCATATTACCATATGAAGCCAACGTAGGCTAATCTACTTACTCTATATTTTTGCGTACGTAAAACTTTTTTAGCTTACTCTTCATGCACTCGTCGCAATGTTCTCAGTGAAGAAGCTCTAAGCCCGTCTCAGACATAGCACCTCTCTCATTTTAACTCTAATCGTTGCTCCGAGCGGTGCTACACGTTGTCTCCAATGGAAACCGGCCCGACAACTGGAAGCGTTCGAACCCATTAGAAAAGGGAAAGTTGCGCTATTTTTACTTGCATTAATGAAGAGGCAATGATACATTTAAGAAAACAATGAATGAAGTAAAATAACTTGTGCAGTTTGACAATTATCAATAACATCTGCCTACCTGCAAGCCTAAAGTACGGCTCAACGTACTGTCTTCGTAATGCAGAACGGACCCTGATACAATATAACAGTTACTCTCTTAGAGCCAGCTTTTTAGTAATGAAGATCGCTTGACGAGTGGAGATTTTCAAGCACATTAATGTGTAGAGTACATGGAAGCAATTCCGAAATAGTATGATATTTTTTCTGGAATACGCGTATTATTGTACAGATTCGGGATTTGATGGGCGGATAGCGAATGGTAAAGGCATTAGTATAGGTTCACAGTTTAACATAGGTGCAATTCAAGCGTCCAGTTAAGAAGAAATAGCTGATGCCTCAACTGCAAATCTGCCTCTGTCTCATTCTGTAGAATCTTCTGCTTTTTTCCACCCACCTCTCTCCAACCGTCTTCAAACCATTTCTCAAATCAGCAGACCTTTTTGTAGGTGTAGTCTTCTCGTGGAAATACACAACAACAGGTCATAACGATTATTAATAAAATGCTTGCCGAAAATCGAAATTGATAGTGGCTTTTAGAACAGCGTGTTGAGGCATAGACTGGAGATGGATAGGCAGAAGGCCATCATAGGTAATATATGTACAAGCATGGAAAACACAGAAGTAGCTTGTCTAGAGAATGAAAGAGGCACGTTTGATTTTTAAGCGTTTTCATATCGAACTATTTGCAAGTTTCTAGCTACGCTATCGGCACTGCGCTTCCCTTTTCTTTTACACATTGGATCGAGACAGATTCTCGATGGGCTCATAGCAGAGTGAATACAAGTATCTTGTAGCCTACCTCGTTACAGGTCGACGACGACGACGACAACGAACACCACATCGGTTGTCGTTTCTTTAATGGCTGGCATACAGGTATGTCTTCGTTTTATCTGTATTATTGCGGGCTGCGTCTGTCCTGTCGTTTCATCCTCTTAGTCCTTCGAGTAGTCGCTGAAGGACTCTCTAATTTCATGGCCAGCTAGTAGGCTGGTCGAAAATGTTAGAAAGCGTTTACGAAACTATGCAGCCATCCGCTACATAGGCCCAGTCTTTTCTCGGGTCAGCCAGCAACAACATCGATTGAGTCCCCGCTAAACTAAGAGTTTCCTAAGCAAATTCCATGAGGAGCAGGCCGACGGCTTTCCTTCCCGACTCTTCGATGGGTAAAATGTTTGTCCACGCCGTTTGGCTTGCCAGGGCAACCAGGCCACCGAGGCAAGAAGGCAAGCAAGCAAGCCAGGAGAAAACCTGTATGAGCAACTCTTTTTTTGCTTCTTTTGTTAAACCATCGTAGTCCAACCTCAGTCGTGCAGAGAAAAACAGCTTGGCAAAAACTGTACACATACCGAGAAGGAGCAAGCAGCCCGCTCCCTCTGATTCCTGCCTCGAGTGGCGAGGTAACGAAGACTAGAGAGTTATGAGGTAGGGGACAGGGTAGGGGACGGGTCAAGAGTAGGGTCTCACCTATTCAGAAGAACTAGTCTCCAATCCCGTCAGCACAACTAACTCTTGCTTATCCGTCCTTATTTTTTGCTATCCTGCCCTCACTGCTGGACTGGAAAGTCAGCAACGACAAAACCATATTGTAGGAAGGGCAAGCTGGACCTGATATCTTTCACCGCACCGTGGTCCCTCAGAATTCCTAAAAGCGTCGTGCCCAGGCTAGACGGCGTATGCCGTATATAGGCTACCCCGGATCTCTACGGTGTGTTCTAGATATTCGTCTGGATATTGCAACCTGTACGAGGTGGTAAGGTCTATCTCTTTACTGCTACTGCCGTCACTTGAGCCGCGTTTTGCTGTCAAGGAAACAATGTATGACACTTAGCCCGAACACATTTAAGAGTAGACGGCGGACGACAAAATATTTTCCGGATTCGTTGGCAGTCAACTAGGAGCTAGCGAGATCTTACGGAAAATCTACAGGATTGCAGGTGAGTTCCTGCGTTCTATAACGGATTTCAGTACCCGTCTCTTGTTACACCTGTACTATGGTAACTACTCAACTGAGCCACACAAACAAAGGGCCCAAGTCAGACAAACTGTCAAAAGACTATTGTCTTTGTGAGTTTCACGCTTCGGAAAAAATACGGTAGCTGTGAAATAGAATGGAATTATTCTATGAATAAAGCGGGCGTACAGAACAAGTCAGAGCCGCAACGTTTACTTACGCGCTCCTTTTCTAAGGAGGTCGCACGAGGGATATCTTCATGGAATTCTTTTAAAGAAGATAGAACAAATAGTAAAATTGTCTTTGGCTCTATGCCGCCACCGCTTTCTTACGTTGTACTCCCTAGATGTGAAGGTCATGTTTCTCTTTGAATAGTTCAATGAAGATGCAATTATGGGGTAAATGTGGTCAGCGGTTAAGAAGAACCATAGAAAAGGTGACATATGGCAATCGCTTTAGAATAGAAAATTCGTTTTTGTTTTGCAAGAAGGCTATTTTGGTGTCTCAGTAGACACAAAGTTGGTTTATTATGTTAGGCAGCCAGCAGAGCGAATAGTAAATCTAATATAATTTGCATCGTAAACTTAACCTATTCGCTTCCTTATTCATTTATTGGTCCTACACCTTTGATCTCTTTGCAGTTAGCTTTATCGGTAGGGAATCCTCAATGTACAGCTTTGATCGTCAACATCGACTTTGGCTTGAACCTCATCGATCAGTGACCGTCTAGGCAAAAAGTTAGTGACCTTTTGTTCAGATATACGTCCATAACAGACCACTTCGAAAAAGTAACCAATTGCCGAAACATCCTTTAGTCCATGGACGTCTACACAAATTATATAGCCAAGTGGTCTGATAACCCAGCAGTAGAGCCTGTTTGGGACAGTTGGATATTAGGAATAAATAAACGATGCTTACGTAGTTTCATTATAAAACTTCTTCAGCATGAAAGCGTTACTTGTGTTTCGAAGACATTTGCCCTTTTAGAATCTAGCCTAATAATTATGTGTGGCGTTTTTATAAAGTAACGAATGTTCTATACAGAACGATGTCTGTGTAGAATATTCATTACTTTATAAGTCGACTCAGTATGACCTAATCGAAACACCCTTAGAGACAATAATGTAACGTTATTATCCATTAGTATGACAAACAAGGTTCAGAAGGACTTTAGAACTTAATAAAAAAAATTGGTCACACTCAGGTTATCTATGTCATATCAGCCCAGAACAATGGACTTCCCTTGTGCAGTTATAAAAATTGCCTTTTATAAATGGCCTAACACATTTAAGTCTAAGTTAATTATAACTGACTCCGAAAATTTTGTAGATAATTCTTTTTTTAAAATATGTATGTTTGCAACCGACATTCAGGCAGCACTCAGCTTGGATACGCGTGTTAAATATAAATCGTTAATTAACAAGCCTATCAGAAACGCTGTTTCTGTAGCTACTACACAACTCAGAAAGGATCAATATGTATTATATTTATTAGTGTTGGTGGTATTTTTTGCCTGTCTGATTGTGGCGTGCGTTTGGTCTTTCGTTTTTTTGGGTAGTTTCTCGTTGTTATTTCTTAATTGCTCTTCTGATCCACTTTTTTACATAAGAGGTCTATGTAGGAGGGTAGCGGTATTCCATCACCGCTAAAATCCTCATCAGTCGAAAGCTCGTACTGAAAAGGGCCCAAATAACCCGCATGATCGTGTATCCGAACCTGCGTTTTTACGCTGAAAAACGAATAAGACATGACGCCAAGTAAGCTCTTTGGCACACTATTACACGTTATATATATTGGCGGACGACCTGTGTGATTATGGTGACCATCACTGGGGTTGCAGAAGAGCCGTCGCATACTGGCGAGCGGTATTAACAGACTATGAGTGTTGCAGGCCAAAGTAGACTAAATCTTTGTAAACGTTTCCGAGTAGATTGGTGCTCCTAATTAAATAGTATTTTTTTTACATGGAGCACTACGCAGAGGGGGCTCATACATGAGCACGCGTGGTACGAAGCACCCGTTCGGATGATGGCCTGTTGCATTGTCACAGGGGCTGTATTGACACACTGCGGAAATTTGTGCCACAGTTCTATCCAAATGTACGTAGTTGTACAAATTAAACAAAAAAACACAATACCTAGAGTTGGCAAGCTAGGCTTTGGCCTAGCTTGGATATTTATTTCATCCCTTTGCCTTCTACAGTGAGCACTTAAACCACTATCCTCGTAAACCACATCCTAATCCCTGCGCTCATCCCTTAGCTTGGTGCATACATGAATGCAGCTGTTGCTTGACAACAACAGCATATAGATGGCAAAATGATGAAACTAATACGGGCAGAGTTTTCGTATTTCTTCCGTGGGTGCTCTTCAACGCCACTTGTGCCCAATGCCAAGCGCTGGCGGCAGAAGCAGCAACAGTCAATTTTACACCTATCACCCGCCGGTTCATATCGTAGAAAGTATCGACAGAGAGACGCTCGTGAGACGGACGAGGCCGCTGCAGGCCCACCAATGTTTCGTCATTTTGTTCCCTTCTTCATTTCGCTGTTGCTGCTGTTGTTGTTGTTGGCAGCGGCAGCGTTCTTCGCACGCGTGCTCTGGCTCCCTCCCCTCGAACAGAGCGAGGCGCCCTCACCCAAATGGCGAGGACGGCGCCGGCTAAACCATCGAAGCATCGTGTGATCGCAGGCCGTTGCCGTTTGAGAAGCGCACTACTGGCAGTACCTTGTTTCATCAACCGCGCGTCGAAGAAAGGCCCGCCGGCCAACTGAAGAGTCGACGTTCAGAGACTGTTCCGTGTCCATCACGTTACTCAGTCAGTCAGTCGGACGGACGCACGGAACGACCGTGTGGAGCGGCCGGCGTGGATTAGCTTTTCTTTCTCGGCGTAATCACGCGAGCCACGGCTGTCATCGGTGCAACGTCTGTTGCCGCCTGATACAGGCCGTAGTAGAACCTCTCTAGCGCCTCTACGAACCCACGTTCGGAGCGTATTCGCGCCCCTTCAGCCAGCCACAACAATTCAGGTATGCGGATAGCCGTCCTTACACTCTATACTGTGTTTCCAGATTGCATTTGCAATAGAGTGGTCTTAACGGAGGGCGGAATAGCTGCCCTTGGACGTGACGGCCGGACACACAGAATCGTCCGGCCTGGCTTGCAAAGCAAAATAAAAAACATAGAATTTTTGGTGGCAAAGTTGGAAGCTTACTTGTACCACCCTAGCAGCACTACACATACTCAAACCTAAGTCTCGTACCCACTACTAGATGAGTTACTGGAACCGTTACTACTGCCACTATCGTTGCAAGTACTAATAACACGTCGTAATACTAAGAAAGTGTATAGTGGTATCATAATAATAAAAAGTAATGCTAGTGTAGATAGCAGTGTACAACATTATTCGGATCGGAATGATTTCTCTACGATTCTAGCCTTTCTCCCCTTTTCTGTTCGTCGCTCCAAACCGCCATGATTGTATGTGCACTAAGATACGAGTACGGTATAGCCACTGTCTACAAAGACAGATATGACCTCACATCGACTGCATGATGAACTAGCTAAATCAAGTTTCCTCTTCGTTTTATACTTCTAGATAAGCGTCTTCAAAGAGGGTATTGGTCCCTGAAACCTTGCGGGTCGTAAGCTGCGCCCGTGTGCTAAACCCATCTATAGAAACAGATAGCTAGACAAAAGCATACCAGCAGCGTGTGCACGTATAGGGCCAGGCTGACAAAAATGGACAAAGTTGACATCATCATTGTTTTTGCTGCTGTTGTTCAGAAGAGCAACTTTAAATAGCGGAAGTGCTCCAAGTGACAAGGATTAAGTGTCGGTGTAAAGAAAGTGTCAAAAAGAAAGTGATAAAACAACGTGACTTATCGTTTTGTCAAAAGACTACCCTAGAGGATGATGATCCGATGTGAACAGTAAGCGCCCTACATTGTACAAATTGCCTAGTACGCGCCCTCCTTCTGCAGCTAGTGTAATATAGAACAAGAGCGGTTCTAGGTGTGCCAGGTGGTGCTTAATCGCTTCGTGTGCAGGTGGTACCCCGCCCGTACCAAATGACAGTGTGCGAAATGCGTATCATTGTGGTAACTGTTACCCTGATAGGTTTGGCCGCCGGTCGAACCTATCGGAAGTACCAGCCACTCGAGTCAGAAGAAGACGACTCGAGCTTCTTGTCGATGTTCCAATCGGAACAGGCCCCGATTGATCCGTGTTATGACGAGCGGGGTAATCCGAAACGGTGTATTCCGGACTTCGTCAACGCTGCCTTTAATCGACCTGTCATCTCGACGTCGACATGTGGGAACCCACCAACTCGACATTGTTCGACGAATGCCGACAAGCGCGGCGAGTTGATTCGTACTTGTGACATTTGTGACGAAGGAAGCGCGAAACTTTGCCATCCTCCTTCCTACCTTACCGATCTAAACAATCCTAGCAACCTTACCTGTTGGATGTCCGAACCGTTTAGCAGTCCGTCGCAGAACGTCACGCTGACCCTGTCGCTGGACAAAAAGTACGAACTCACTTATGTGTCGCTAAGTTTCTGCGGTCCTAAGCCAGACTCGCTTGCCTTATACAAGAGTTCAGACTATGGAAAGACGTGGCAGCCGTTCCAGTTCTACTCTTCGTCTTGTCGAAAAACCTACGGCAGACCCAATCGGGCCGACATCACAAACGACAACGAACACGAAGCCTTATGTACGGATACAGCTAGTATTCCGACGGAGAATCGTATTGCATTTAGCACACTAGAAGGTCGACCATCGGCGTATGACTTCGACACAAGCCCAGTCCTCCAGGACTGGGTCACCGCAACCGATATAAAGGTTGTCTTCAATAAACTGATCAATTATCAAGAGAACTCGCTCGAGGACGATGACGAATTCGATCAAGAGGGAGGGAATGATACGATGCAAGCGCAAGCTACTCAGCCGATAAGCGCCTCGAATGGAGGGGGCACCTCTGAAGACGGCCAGTATTTCTACGCCGTCTCGGACTTAGCCGTTGGAGGCCGTTGCAAATGCAATGGCCACGCGGCAAAGTGTGCTCGGGACGAGAACGGTGAAAGCATCTGCGATTGTAGGCACAATACGGCCGGCAGGGATTGCGAAAAGTGTAAACCATTCCATTTCGACAGGCCTTGGGCTCGGGCCACGGCTGGCGACGCTAACCCCTGTGTTGGTAAGTGATCTTCTGCGCTATCATTACGCTTATTCTGAGGACAAAAAAACAGCACTCATACAAGTAGGTTTAACACTCGAGAACCGTGTTTGCTTAATTTCAAGAGAAACAAAATAGGTCAAAGGTATAACCGATGAAAGCTCTGCTTTCCTTAGTGCGACACAGAAGAGAGGATCGACAAATTTTATTTACTTAGGAGTATTGGCTTTAAAACATAGCAGAGCCGAGAGGCAGCAGTGTCAAAATAGAGTTCAATCAATTTCTCCGATTTAATGTGAGCTACGGCAAAACACTTGCCCTCGTTATGAATCATACGTAATTGTTTATTTTCGGTTAGGATGAAAAGCTGGCGAGAGTTGAGCGAACTAGCTATTATTTTTATATTTATTTAGCAGCAATTCATGCCTCTTCCGCTTTTATCACGCTATCCAACATATGCGTCATCATAGTCGTTACCATTTCATTGGTCTGTCGTGTCTCGACATATCGTCATTACCTGCCAATCCTTAGAGGTAATTAGCATTTCTATTTGCTATATACAGGAGTGGATATGCACATATCCGAGTACATATACGCACATATATTACACTGAGCGGTGCTAGCCTAGAGTAAGTGTTTATCAATCAATGAAGGTGATTTCTACCTCGCGAAAAACAGAACGCGGAACACATCCGCAATGTGACGAACTTATCAACTGAGCCGTTCAAGTGTCGCCAATATATGATGGTCCACGTAGACTGACGGCGGCACGGGACGTAACGGCACGGTATTACCCGTCGTATCTGCTCTCTTGCTTCAATGAGACAACTGATTCGGATTGAACAGTTCGGCCAAGGGAGTCCCGATTCCTGATTGAGGATCGACGGCAGACAAACTTATCCATAAAAGCGTCTGGCCCATACTACAATAGTAGTTTGCGGCAGAATCCCTAAAAGTCAACTCGCTTTGGGTATCGCGCGTAACTCCTCCTCCTTTGTTAGACTGCTGCTGTTCCAAGAGGCAGTAACCCCAATATATATATATATATATATATATATATAGTCAGCTGTTGAATTTATTTGGTTCTAATGTTCGTCCAACAGTTCGAAAACATGGATAATATACGACGAAGAGATGCGGCATAACATAATTGCAACGATAACAATAGAACTGAAGTTGGCTTTCTCTCTACGTAGGCACGGTGCATAAGTGACCGAAAAGATAAATGTGAAGAAGTTGCTGACGAGAATTTTTCTGCATTAAAAAAACTAGGATAATTTTACAGGCCTATAACTTGGTGCTGACAGTTTGTTTGCGATGTAGACTTGCTAATCCCCTATACCTAATCGTTACATGTAGATCGATCGAGAAACGTATACTAATGACAAGCTTGATCGAGCGGAAGTGTAAAAATTTTTTTAACGCCGGTCTCTTTTCGTCATCATTTATCTAACACAAAACGTTATATTACACACCATCATTATCAGTTCTTATCATGCGCAGTGGACGGTAAATTCGGAGCTGCTATGCGAGCAAACATATCATTATAGGATCATCAGTATACGATTGTGACGTTTTTATGTAACTATGAATCTTGCGATTTTTTTTAACGAAAAGTAAACAATCATCCAGTAGTAGTGGTTTCAGAAGTTTCATCGTTAGATCAGTACTGTTATTGCTATCGATGTTTGGTTTTAAACCTTGATAAGTAGAGGAGGCTAATTGGATAATGTAAATTTCATTTTCTCATGCATTGCTCAGTGAACTACGGTGCCAATCGGCGCGCTGTTCTTTGACGCCAGACACCCGTCCGAATTCATTTGGCGCATATAACACACACTTCAAGTAATTGTTCTGTTCAAGTACGAGAGCGGCGAAGGCTACGAAGCTGCCCACGTTCCTCCGAAAGTCAGTGCAGAAATGACGTTCGAGCTTTTTAAAATGTTAAATTGTGACAAACTAAACGATGCGTCGAATCAACCCTTCGAAGAAAGGCTCCTCTCTATGACTGAAAAACGACGCCAGGTTATCGTCAACTTCTATGAGAAGCAGAGACAGATCGATTATGGCGGTGTTTCCCAGTAGCGTTCAGCTGCTGAAATGCCGCTCTTCCTTTTCAGACGACAACATGGCCGTAGCGAGTAAAACCATTGTCCAACTCACCTTAAGCTCGTGCGCTATCCAGAGGATTTCTTATACGATATCTCTATCGTTATCTGGCCATTCTGATTGCGTCCATGCATTTTCTACAAAGACCAACGTGTCAGACCTGCGTTACCACGCTCGGATGTCGTAATCGACCAACATCTACCGCCAGTCAGTGTTGCATTACCACTTACGGTTTCTAGAAGACCAAGAACGTGGAATGAGAAGAGGATTTATGGAAATCAACAGGTGCGCACGCATTTATTAGCTAGGATGAATGAGTTAATTGCATTAATATCTAAGTTAATTAATAATTAAGAAATGTGTTTTTCCTATTCGATGTCAGCAGTGATACAGCTACGCTATCACGCGTGGTGCGACGAGATCTGGGTGGCTGGCATAGTGGGTATCTCTCTGGACGCGTCACCACGGTAACCGTAAATATGTGACCGGCGCTGTTTCAAATAGTTTCTATGGTTTTTACCATTACCGTGTCATTTTGTGGATTTTTTGGAAAAAAAACCCCAGCCAGATCCAGAAAAACCAGTGTGAAGTAATGCCTAACAGCTTAAGTATCGTGCATAAAGGACTTGTGACCATTATGTTTCTCGATTGACGCCATCGTGCAGAATCGTTACTCAAAGGTTTCATCATTTTTGCGTACGTATTCAACTAATTGTATCATGTTCTATTGGACAGTTGTTACGACACATATACTATGGCATTTATTCTGTATACTTGTGCACGTAGGCACAAAGGCTCGACTTGTCGACCCTTATTAGAAATAGCTCATAACTTGGCCCGCTCATATTCAACATAGTATTTATATGAAAGTGACTCTACTCGTATTAATAAGCAATGGACTAAGAAAAGCTGGTTTCGGCCATTTCCGTAATCACTTGTTTTTTTTCCTGACCTGTACGGTACACAGGCGGGAGCGACCCTTCTCAAAATAGTGAAATCCGTGACTGAAATAAGTTGGCTTAGAAGGCGATACCATTATGTACTGTACATTGAAATCTGATTAACTATGACGGTGTCGGACCAGTCGAAGTCGAGACCATGCGGAGGCGACAGGACGAATTTGGCAATGTAGCAAATAAGGACACTGTTTGATGATTCGTTCGTCTTTTTCTATCCAGTGTTTACAATAGGCTTTCACTCATCCGTTTTGACTCGCGTCATTAATGGCCAAGTCGGAGCTAATCGGCTCATTGGCTGTAATCCGCTATCCGTTTGTACAGCAACGGAACCCTTAACCAAAAGCGAATATATGCTTAGTCCTCTTTGGTATAGTGTATATTTGATTTTAGCACTAATACAAACAGAAATTTCGTATGAATACCTAAAAAGATAGACATTTCTGTCAATGCCCTCGAACACCCACCGGTTTTTGTTTAGCTCAAGCCGAACACGTTCTGGGCCATTCGAAGCACCAGCATTGTTTAATATACACTTTATTGCAATGGAATTAGCGTCAGCACAAATGTAGCACCTACAATAAGCTGTTGATCCGACATGGCGGCCATATACATTCATGCTAATTTAAATCAAAATAGCATGCCTCAGTAAGTGACCCCTAATTTTAGGAACACATGAAAGGCCGTGAGTTTGAAATAGAGCGTAGGCACATTTCGTTTCGTTCTAACGGTCGATCGTTTGAAGCAATGTCGAAGACCAATAACTGGTCAAAACATCCGTTTAGTCGGCGATCAATAAAAAAAATATCAGTTGCACCTGTAGCTACGTATCTAAAGTGTGTAGCATAAAAGGGTTGTCGTATACGTAAAGGAGAAAGTTATCTACTGTTTCTTAATTAGAACCCTCATAGACCGATCAGCCAACGGCTGATGGAATAGGAGAGTTGGACTAAGGCTAGAGGGTAACCGGCCCACAAGTGGCTGAACCTCTTCTAGCATTACTCTATCAACGTGACGGGTGATGCTTTCTCGATGGGTCGATGCTGCTCTTATTTCTCTTTTAAAATCGTCAGTAGAAGTTCAGCTCTGGCTTGCTCTGATTTGTGCCGCAACACGACAGATCCGTCGAATGTATTACATGCACATATGCATATTCGGATATTTTTCCAGTATTTCTTGTTAGTCGTTGCGAGAATGGCACTATTCCAAAAGAAAACTCGGTGCAAAGAGCCGATTTGGCGGCCGCACAAACAGGCGACAAAAATCTGCAAACGGATTTCAGCAGATCGTTTTCGTCCAGTCAGATTGTCCGCCCGTCTGTTCGACACAAAACAGCCTGGCACAACAGTTTCCACTCCTACAACGTTGGGCTCCGCCTCGTCCATTACACTTGGTCTTCATAGTATGCTTCGCGATCTTGTTGCTTCTTTAAGTATTCGGCAAGCTGGCGTTTCTGATTGTCGTATGCTGCGGATGGGATGGCAGTATCAGTCGATCGTAACGGTCAGAGTGAATTCTTAACTGAATCGCAGCAGTGGTCACAAATCGACGGACGGACAAAGTCGTAACAATAACCGGTTAGCTCGTTCGATGAATGACGACAAGTACAAAGACGCATAGGCAAGTACGCAAAAAGACGTGTATACGACGACGATTTAAACGACGGAACCGAAATACGAGTGAGACCATACTACTACTACTACTACTGCCTTTAGTACTACTCGAGGCGTCGCTAACAGTAGCAAGGTACAGGGAAACAACAAAAACGCGGGAGGAAGCACCGTCAAGCGACGAGGCAGGAGACATTCTCTGACATTTGGCAAGACGCATTTTGTCGCGTTCAAATTCACACCTCGGTGTTATGGGTAACACCAGAAATTCACAGTTTCATGGTCAGTAAACGAGTTACCATACGTTTGCGTCCCAGAGAGTGCCTCATAGAGGATCAAGAAACAATTTAACGGGGCCTCAACATCTTCAAAACTACCATCATCATCGTAAACCGGATTGGCAAAACAGTGCAAGAATCAATAGGCACAATAGCATTAAAGCTAGAAACGCAGAATTTTATATAGAGCAATTGCTAATTAAAGGTAATCATATGAGCAATCTAGATAATGATGTTTACACCCAGCAGAGTTGCTCTCCTTGTATAAGAACAAATTTCGCCGAACGATATCCGAGGTTGCGGAAATTTCTCCCGTGCGACTCAGTATTGAATGGAGCCGAATGGGAAGAATCCGTTTGCAAACTTCAAATAGCTGAATACAGGAGCGCAGCTGAAATCTTTCGACATCCTTGACAGTCGTCAGTGATAGAACTTCTCCAAAATGAGTATTGATACATATCATCAATTGGTCGAATGGATCTCGTAATCATCGATAGCAAGAACGACCGGTTGATAAAAGAGCTTGTGCTCATATAGATTTGTCGCGGTCAGTTAGGTTAAATAGAATTTTAGTGAATCTCGAAAGCTTCAATCTACGAGTTAGTTAGAAGAATTTCTCTGTGATTCGGTAAGTTTAACCGTCTCCATTTACCAATGCAGACAGTATGCTAGCATCAGCGGGCTTCTTCGATTTTACAGTGGTTCCAGAAAAAAATTAGAACGACAAAACGATATATCTAGTGTCCTATACGGTCGGTATAGTCCTGATGCAAGCAGTATTGGAGGTAAAACTCCAAATATTTAGAAGCGAATTGCATGCCCAAGAGTACAATGACGAACGCCGGAGTGTACAGAAACGCTACGTATTTTTCCTAGTAGGAATTGCTTATTGGCGTCGCTTATGGACATCAAAAAAGGTATATTTGCTGGAGTCGACTATGTTCTTTTGAGAAGCTTTGTTAAAACATAAGTAGGACAACTAAAAGGGAAAGGAAAGACTTCGGGACACGCCGTCAAAGTTGAATTCCAGGCGAAGTGCTTCCTCCTTCCACCCTTAGCAAGCGTATTTTCATGATCAAATTTAGGTAAACGTTTTTAATACTAATTCCACATGGTCGTATAGCAGTACAGAAACATAATTTCCCTGATTCTGTTAAGTGTACATGATCTTTTATACTGTTAGTAAATAAAAATTAAAATGAATATAAACTTGTAACTAACCGAAGCGGCTCTTTACAGTGGGAACAAAGGTGAATACAAAAACAGATCCCCTACAGCAATGCCAAGTCAGAAATACGTTGTTAAGATACGTAAGCGCGACAAGCTGAACTCGAATTACTGAAGTTCGGTTATTGGGGGCTTGCCAGTGACTAGAAATACGGAAATACATATTTGTTAACTCATTTACTTACTACGTGTTGACGCTTGCTCTTGTGTTAAATACACAACGGCCGCTCAGTCATATCGTATGGATTATTCGCAATGTTCCTCTGTCTCAGTCAGAGTCATATATCGGGTCGATGTGGGCGCATCGCAGAGCGATCACGAAATGTGGCACGCCCCCCTAATTGAGTCCCATACCTTCTCGATTCGCGTATGCATCTTCACGTTTTGCAGCTTCGTCGACAAAGTGACTTACATCAGCAAAGACTAAGTGATTAGGACTTGAAACGTCGAACCGTCCGTTTCTCAGCCATTTGACCAATATGTGTAATTCATATAATGCTGTGTACGCTAGCGTCCGCGACAGCAACTGGGGGTCGATTTTGTCACTGCCTGTGGGTTAAACGCTCTTGCTAGGCCGAGTTGACACCGCGCCACAACACAGTCATGACTTATTCAGCACAATGTCATGTCGGCGATACGCAATTAGGATTGAATGAATTGCCAATGGAAATGATCAGACCAAGCGTGAAGTAACCGCAGGAAAATAACCGGTAATAATACGAGTTACTATCGCTATTCAATAAGCGACGCCTCGCGAAGCAACATAGGACAACGAAATCGAAAGCGTAAGACTTGTTCTATTTTTGCGGGTCAAGCACAGGGCGCCCGCGCTACTCAGAATCGTCGGATAGGAAAGCAGGTGACGCGTCAAATGTCTTGCCGTTCTTTGCGATTGTTGATACCGTTCAGGGAAACAAACCTTAAGAACGCGTATTCGCACGTGCAAAGAACCCAGGCCAACCGATCGACGAACGAACTAAGTGATGCAGGTAGACGATTGAAATATAACGGACTGTCTAAACACAGCATAGACCGAGCTGGGTTCGGCAATACGCTCGAAAATCGAAAACCTGTTAGGGTAGTGATCGTTTGAGACAGGAGTTAGATGCGCCTGATCTTGCAAGTAGCAGAGTGTTTTCTGTGTAAAGATAGGACAGATAACTAACAGCGGCAAACGAAAGAAGAGATCAATGCAAAAAAATAAATACGTGGAATGAGTTCTACAATCTATGTATACATGCGATTTTACCCCATATAGATGTACTTATCTATGTATAAGGTATATATGAAGACAACGGGGATATTCACGGAGGTGGTCCAAGGCGTTAGCTTCGATATACGTCTTGCCCAAAGCAAAATGTTTCATACGAAGCGATAGCAAGCCGTATTCCCTCTGTAATTCCAATACACTTTGATCAGTGGGACCAACTGACAAAAATCTTAGTATCATCTCTCCCTACAGTTGTCTGTCTGTTTCCAGACTAATCTCTAGTTCCCCAAGTCTCAGCTGTTACAGGACTTAGCCATTATTTCCGTGAACTGATAACAGCTTCTCGAAGGAATTCGGAAAATAGATAGCAATCATGGGTCCCTTTTCACTGTTGCTGGTGTTGCGGATTCTGCCGTCATTGCCGGTATTACTGTTTACCATCATGATACTCCCGTCTTATAGTCATCATCGACATGAACATCATCGCTACTGCTGTCATCATCAACCAGGGCGATTCTGTCTGTGATCCGTTGCTTTCATCGAGCCGGTCCGTCTGCTAGGTCTTCGCGGAGGGCTGTGCCTAAACTGAGCCACGTCAACGATCAGATCTTCGTGTTATCATACATTGACACACATATACACGCCGAATGGAGAGACACCACCGACCACAACGGATCAAAAGGAAAAGATCGACTTACTCTGGGAGATACGCAGACCTCAACAAACAACAACATCATCCCTCTTGCGCAGTAGGCAGCCTACATCAAATCAATTCAACCATTACCCTCATAGTGATACACAGATACCCAAGAAAAAACGTAGGCAACTGCGACAGAACAACCCATATGATCATCGTTGTCGCAACTAGAAATAGCAATAATAACAACAACAATTTTTCATAGTTTGCCTGCTACTATATAACGATGTGAGCGCGGCTTCTGGCTTTGATGCTGTTTCTATTACAGTATTCCCTAGTTGTGTTACGCTATGTTTTGTTACGGTGCCGACTGCCGATAAAAATTGGGTAAAGTAAAACAGTTCTTAAGGTTTTTCTTCAATTGCCTGTGTCAAACGACCCGGCTTTTTAGTCATTCTCCATCACATGGTGCTGTTTGCGCTCCGCTCATATCTACGAGACTAGAGACATAACATCTGAAAGCTGCCCACCTGCATAGAGTGGAGTGAGACATAACATTTGTCTTGCCGGCATCTTCTGGGTAGAAGGTGTCCTTTAATAAACGAAACTCGTAATTTATTTTATTTTTTTTTTTTTTATTTACATTTATCTGAATACCTTCCACTATTATAGCCTATATGGGATATCTATCTAGTCGGCAGTGTACATTGAGAAAGATAACGAAACGCTTAACAAAAGCTCAATTAGTCCCCGATAGGGTTGTCGTACCATTCACTGCGAATAAATACCATGCAATTCTAGCTACAAGATGGCTACAACGTGGTAGCCTTTTGCGCGAAACTGTTATCTTAGCCAATATTATGCGAGTAAATCCCTCTGCCAGAACGAGCTAACAATTACGATACACGTTATATATATATATATATATATATATATATATATATATATAGTATAAACATACTGATCTGTTTTTTTGTTACCCTAAAACTCAAAGCAATGCTATAGTATAAAGAAGAATGTATCGCAAACAAGTTGCTGGTAGGACGTAACTTAACGAAGATAGACTTATGTAGCGAGGCTAATGTAAGATCATGCAGGAAGGTCCTATTATCCTAAGCCTATTATCTTTAGGCTCTACTAATAATCACAACACTTTTTAACCCAACAAAGTTCTGACAAAAGTTTTGATGATAAATCGATTTATTATTCTACTAAACTCTACTGTTTTCATGTGGCTTCATTTTGTGGTATAAAGTAGAGCAAAAAACTGACCATTCTAAGGACGTCTATGCAAAACTAATTGCACTATGGCATTTTAGGGAGCTTAAGTCAATTGGCCTAACAACACGATAAATATTTAAACCATTACGAGAGACGCACAATTGTACAACGAATAAAACAGGCCAAAAAGACAACTGATATTTGTACTTCCTGTTCGACCACGAGTATAGGAATAGCAATTTCGGCTTTGCCTTCTTCAGTCGGACTTGAAACTCTCGGATAGTACAAGAAGATACGAAAGATTGTTGATGTCATCAAGAGAAATTCTTTTCCCTTTGGAATTAAGAGCAGACGACACTGAGCAGTCAAAGTGACCGAAGAAAGGAGAAGGACGAAGACCTATAACAGAATTAAAAAAAAAATATTGGATTGTTGGGCTCAAAGAAGATGATATCGAAAACCACTTCTGAATTTACAATTGAAATACGCGGCCGGGCGCAAACGGGAAAATCATTGCTGGTCTCTGTATTATATTAATGTGACCTCTTTGCTAGAAACCCGACTCTATTTATTCCATAACCTTCCAAAGACAAGCCGCCATTTACAGATAACTAGACAAAAACAAAGAAGCACACCATTCAGATCTCCCGATTGCTACTCTTTGTATCAAATGACTTTTCAAATGGCACTTCATTAGAATATTAGGACTTCAACTTGGCAAATTTCATTGTTTATTTTCGATATCGATTGAAAGAGCATGTCTGAGCAGGCTTCATGTTTTAAGCTATACGTTCTATACGATAATTATTAATATTAACTAAAGTGGCCAGTTGAAGTAATTCAAGATAATTGCTAATCAATATAGGGACAAGAACCGATATGTTTCCTTTCGAGATATGTAAGAGCTATCGTCGACAGTCTGTCCTACTATTTCTAGGGTATTATTTATATTCAAAGTGGGTTAAGGAAGGTGTTCGAAAGAGCAACCTGATACACAACTGAAGTACACGGGATTAAATTGATTCGTCGACGTGTCATCGCACCACTTCGATCACAACACGCCCGTCTAGGACTGTGTCCAAAGGGTCGTCGTCCTAGATTCCAGATGAATGACATACAGAGAGAAACAGCAATGCCTACGCATATCTGTCCGTTTCGTGCTCTTCCCGATCCCACATGACCATCACCTACAGCGTAACATATGTACATGCGAATTTACTCAAGTTAGAAATGATCGCGCCCTTCTGAATCGAACTAACTAATAATTACCAGCTTTTCATCTACCATTTATCCTTTTCCATTAAGTTGGCTCTTACTTAGCATTTCTTAGATTGACGTTCGCTTAGTGACAGGCCTCACTTTGTCTCACTTATCTTTATTCTTTCGCCTGACGCCTGTGCTCCAACAGCCATGCATACTCACCGTACGTTAGATACACGTGTAGCGTATCTGCGTTACCAATTTCATGGTCGCTAAACTCACTTTGGCACAGCATTGACTCAGAGCATAATTTACCATTCGCTAGTCACCGTTTATGCTACTACGTACCATAGTTACTGACATCATACCGAGTGGTATCGTTCCCTCGACAAAAAGCCACTTTAGCGTTTACCTCTTACCCATCATTTATTGTAGACCCGTGTACGGATATATACGATGTAAGAGTAACAGCATTGTTGGTGGACCGCTGGCTGACATCGTCCTAGGCTCTACACGTCTGCTGTCCAAATTCAGATAATTGAATGAGCATTCGACATATTGGCCCCTGGCGCACTTTGCTAAGGACAGAGAGAGGAAAGGAAAAAAACCATGCGCTTAGAGACCATTGCAAGACGAGGCCATTCGCTTACTCTGTCGTTGGAATTGGATGTTCTATGAAGTTTAAATAAGAAACTATAAGAACCGCATGCGTTCTTATGAGGCACGTTTTCGATTCAATGATTCGTTTAGCGAATGCTGGTTAGTTCACAGTTTTAAGTTAGAAGTTGACTTATACACCCGCTATTACCATTCCCTAGTTCAAAGATTACTTCACTCTGTTAAGGCGACGGCAATACATGTAGCATTCCTTATCGTTATTCTTCTAAGTAATTTAAGCGTTGCTAAAACAGCAGTTACATCGATGACTGTTATACATGTCTGTGATTACGGCTAGTTATCATATTCATGACTAGTCCTGTAACTATAAAGTTATGCGACGAAACAATGATGACTAACTTGAGAGACCTGCACGTTATCCTCTACTAGATGGGATATCTATTTTTCACAGGTTCGTTCCTTTGGACACGGCTCCCTTCCGCAAACAATTCAAGGCTAAAGAAAGAACCTGTCAACAAGAACCAAGCCGGTGCCAACCCTTCATCCTGTACATACATTGGCGACAAATTGTAACTAGAAATTTGTTGCGAATACGGCCGAGCCAGGGCAAAAAAGCAGTTTATGCGTTCTTGAGTGTCCGCTGTGTGATCTTCTCTATTCGCCATCAGGCCGGGACCGATCATCCCCAGTGCTTAAGCCGCACGCAAAATACCGTCACCAATTTGTAAAATTCATGCGTTTTCGACGGTCCACAACAGTGAAGGTAACTCATAAAAAATTGTGCACAGAAGATGTACCCAGCGAGCTCTGTGCGGAGATCTGTAGTAATAAAGCTAAACAACTTCAGTAACTTTTTTACAACTTCAACAGTACAACATCCTGTCGTAAAGATTTCACTATTATGGAATCCTAACTTATACTGATAGGCTAGCGTGGGCATTTTTTGACGAGAGAATGCGTCTGGCACCAGGTGCTGGCTGACAGACACTGGCCCACAACCGTCAAATGCCACTTCCTGCAGACTAAACAGCGCGACAAGATGCGCAACACATGAACAAGATGAATGATTGAAGCCGAGAAGAGCAGGATTTGTCTTCGGAGATGTCTGCCCGCGTGGCCTGCTTGCGGGGCCTGCTTGTTAATAAATCGAAGGAGATGCGCAAGGGAAAAAAGCGGTATGAATACAAATCTACTGGTATTAGCTAACCTAAAATGATATTGAAATTATTCTTGGATTAGGGCTAAACTCTGCATTTGTTATATAGGTGTGATTGTCTCCGTTTTTATGTTATTTTGAATCATAATGATACCTGTTGTTGTTAGCGGTCATTCGACCGAGCTGGTTAGAACCAAAACTGTCCGGCCTCAATTATTTGTTTGTTGATAATTTTCTTTATATTTCCATTCTATTCTACCGTAATTGTGCTTAATCTATTCTATTGCGCTGCTCAGAAACGCACCTTTTCGTAGCGAACCACCATTAAAACTAGCTTATAGGTAGCTCTGTTAGCCTTGTTGAACGATTTATTGAGTTCTTTACCCTCTTGCTATTCAGCAATATCCTCTCACTTACCTAAATCAGGTTTAACGGTACACGTTTGGCCTTGTTTTCCTGTTTGTGGATACCGTTGGAACTTGACAGACAAGCATACTTACTCGTATACATTCCTTTTCCGTGGAAAACTGTCAAACGATCGTTAGCAGATCAATGCCGATTCGTCCTTTTCTCTAACGTATTAACGTTCCTTTGAGTCTCTACCGCCGATTAGCAGACAAGGTAATTTTGACAGATCCGTTCGGACCGGCATAAACTGTTCTGGTGGCCTTATGAGTGTGGCAAGTGTTGAACCGGGCTCTGCTCATGTTTATGTTGTTGTTACGTGTGAGAATAACAGCGCTAGCGAGATAGATACAACAAACGCGATCGGTTCGGTTTGTCAACGGACCAGGCATTGGCAATCGGATGCCGCTATTGAGTAGTCAACGGTCAGCTCTGGTCGACATCGTTCTAATACGAGATACGGAATGGGCAGAATGAGATAGATGCACACTACAAGCGAACTATAGAGTTTGTGTGTAATGCTCGTGGTCAGAGAAACTCGTCATAATAAAAGGTAAACCAGTAATAATTTTGTGCCACGACAAGCTAATAGTAGGTCGAGATACCGGAACAGTTGGGTAGATGCTTCAGTAGAGCAGAAAATACACCTTAAATTATTGCATTTTTAATTATGTATCTTTTTTTTTAACTGGTTTACTTTTCACCGGGTATATACTTTTCTCCTTTAGGTTTGAATTTATGTAACTTTAAAAACTTAATTTATACGCGTGAATTTTCTTAGGTATTGAAGATAAGTGAGAGTGACATACGAAAGCATACATTGCAGTACAGAAACAGGGTAACGTCAGCGGTAGGGGTTCTATTAATATGATATTTTAAATTCGAAAAGTTACGAGATGTTGCATATTTTCTACAGTATGCGTATGTTAACATGGTCCTGAATACGCAGATCCTTGCACATCGGGATCATACGGCTGTGACGAAAGAGCCTATCAGATGTCTCATTTTTGGGCATCGCCATTCGTGTCTAGCAGCTTCTGGTCGGTTCAACGCTGGGGTTGCAGAAGAAAAACGTCAAGTGTTGATTACTCTAAACCGAGTCTTCAGTTATTTGACATTAATACGCGATTTATCACACCGTAAGTGTATGTAAATATTTTGGTCATGTTGACAATATGGTTTCATGGCACTAACTCGGTACATCGATTGAATTATGTATTGGCGGTAAACTAAATATGGCATTCTAATCAAAAGAATATAGAATTTTTCCCAGCGAATCTGCTACCATCTTTCACCAACGCATATGTAGCTTCCAACAAGCAAAGCGTTTCGATGTTTCTAGACGTAATTAATCAACAAGTTACGGTCGCCGGCCAAAAACGCTTTTCAGAAGTTAATAAGTAGCAGTTCGTGGTTAGCTGCTATAAGACACACATTTGATAGTGCTGACTTTGTAGTCGTTCGACCCGCCTCCTGGACCACTTTCTAGTCGTTGACCATTATCAGTTGTTAGGTATTTTTTATCTCTGATAGTGATCCGGTCTTACTATTCTCTATGTCTGTATATAGTTAATAGGTGAATAGCTTGAGATAAGCTGCGAAACGAAAAGGTCGATGAGTTGAAAATGTGGACAAAACTTAGAGCAGATAAAAAATTACGTACCACACTCACCAGTGTATAAGCCCCACTAATTTATATGGTTGGGTCATAGGGGCATCATTTTGGCGGCTTGTAGGAATCGACACATTTCCCTGTACGGGTCGTAACTCTTTTATACTGTCCCGACCATGAGATAGAGCAACGTCGTTTGTTAACGTCGACAAGATAAGTTTCTTGACTACAAATGAACGTTCCATATTGCAGTCGCTTCATAGCGCGTAGGTTAAAAAAGGATGACACGATTATAAGACAGACATATCTCACGAATGAGCTACCAGCTTCGAGACACAGGTAGTACTGAATCGCATATTGGGCTGGCTGTGGCTACATGCGTTTATTATACATAATACAGGTCGTTAGGGAAAGAACTTTAGGGCTTGAATTTGCAGCTACTTGACCTTTTCCTACCTTCGATTTCAAGTGGTTCCCAGACGTCGAAAAGCCCTTCGAGATCTGACGCAGAAGTAAACTTCTTCAACACAGAGCTCTAGCCAGCGTATTGCATCTCTGGCAGTCGCTCACGGTGTTTACGATTTGGCGACAATTTGTCGAATGTCAAGATGTCAGACGAAGTACACGTTCTCTGAAGGTGGCATGGAGACTGACGTCAATCTCGACTTCAATCAGTAATAGATGGGTACAGAACTGCCCAAGCCATTGCGACTTACCAACCACTAGAGGCTGCCCACAGTCACAGACGAAGTGCAATGGATGGTAGCGTGCTGTAGATGGTTCGCATTTGTGGCCAGATAAATCTGTCCTGCCTGCGCCACCTTGGCGCCCTAAATATTGTCTTGTGTGATTTACGTAATTATGAACTCCGGATGTTGGTGCGACTATCTATCCGTGTACGGCCTAGCCTCGATGATCCGCTGCCTGCTTATTACAATGTTTTTGGAGAAATATAGAATATTGCAATTCATTGTTTTGGCAGGTACACGAACATTTTACTTTCGCACTGCCCTGGTCTGGGAAAAACTTTCCCGACACGCCCCCTTTACGTGAATTGTATTAGTTCTTTAGGAGGCGTCGGTTCAGGTGGTACTTGTACATTTTCATCACGGTATTACAAGCGTTCGTTTGCATTAAACGCTGAGTACTACTAAACTTGAAAAAATAAGCTAAAATTGCATAATTTTAGTGTACTAAAATAGACTGTTGAATCGCGGCACGCTGTTCTATGACAAACCAAAGCAAAATAATTATAATACAGATGAACATATCTATTGAACTTGAATCAAAGTTGTCAAGACAATGCTGCAGGTGTCAAGTTGGTATTTTGACAAGATACGCTTCTAAATCGAGGGAGTGATCAGGCGAAGATTTTTTCCTTTCGAACTATATGGCTACTAAGTCCGAAACTAAGGCGTCGGATTTTTGATGAATTTCTTTCGTGAAGTACTTTCGGAAATGCCATGCACGCCGTGTCGCCTTTGAGAAACTAAAACTAAAAGATACGGATTGATAGCATTCGTCAGTAATAATCGTAGTGAGGATTTTTAAAATAGCAGGATGTTGTGCACGCGCGCTCAAAGTCTCCTCAAGGAAGTGACAAGCCAGATTAGTAATGCCGATCACTAAGGTATCCGAGGTGCGTCACTCTACTGTATAGCTTTAGGACATTGTAAATTATCCACAGTTCTATTGCTATACCTACGAATGCATTATAATTATGGATGTATTCTAGCATAGGATCGTGAACCTGCACAAACTAATTATCAATTGCATCTACTTTTACTTTCTCACCACCTTTCGACGAAGCCAACGATTTTTTCATGGAATCGGCCGTTTGCAGGAAACACTGCAATAATACATTATTATATAACATTTATCGGACTGCACAACCGGAGAGCGTGAGCATATGCATCTATCAATCGTATCATACTAAAATCAACGATGTCGGCTATCGGCGCCTACAGTGGATATAGTGGCGATGGTGAGAACGCCTATTTTCATGCGGGCTCGCCTACCCACGACTTATGGCGGAACTACGATAAAGTGAGTTCTCCGCATACTTTAAATGACTGACCAGACGTGTCGCTGTCAAGAAGTTTTCGATTCAAAACGAAAGTCCTTGGAAAAACAGAAAATGAGAGCTATAATAGCTTTCCCTCCAAACAGGAACATTTCGGCTGCAGCGCTAGTTGCCTATCAGGTGTTAACTGTACAGTAGATACCTAGATGTCTCAACCGCCTGGTGCAGTGATTCGTGCATACAAAGTGGCCAGACATGAAGGTAGTCTAAGTGTTGGGTAAAACTATTGCTGCTTTCTTCTGAGTTGTTACAGGTTCTGGCTACACTGATCTGTCCGAACGAAGACGGGATGTAGGAGTCAAGCTGGCAGCACATATACTACATGTGTAGTCCACAACAATGGAAAGGTATTGGGCGCAATCTGCAGGAACTCGCGCGACCCGCAGTTCAGGTAACCTCTCCTGCGACCGGTCAACGACACGTCCTTTATCATTGCCTGATGCGAGGTTCTATCACCATTTCGGGTTGATAACTCCTAGAGTAGACTTTTTGGAACTAAACTATGTGATGCGATTTACAATGTGCGGGTCACGCTGGCAAACCTCGTCACGGCATTTCAAGCGTTGGCTATCTACTGCAGTTATTGCTGCAGTCGTCAAACAATAATGTTAGACATTAAATAGATCTCACTTCTTGCTTAACGAAAGACGGGGCGAACAAGACTAGATGGCTTTAATGGTAATTTATATATATTGGTTAAAAGTAACGACCTACTGAAGCCTAACAAAACTCTTGACTACCACTTTTACGTCAGAAGAAAACATCCTACACACGTGTCAATTGTGCTATTGTCCAAAGATGAAGTCGCCCCGCAATTTTCCTAACATCTTCTGTATATGGCAATATGCTGATATCGCCTTTGTGCTGCTACCAGCTGCGATTCTCCAACCGCACCAAAAGCGTTCCCCTATTCGAATACGATGTTTCTATAGCATGACGTGGGGAACCTAGTGCGTATTGGGGAAAGGCAACGCGTTTCTTTAATGCTCGCACTTTTGCTCACCTTTCCTCTCGTCTCATAAGGCCCAAAGTTTTGTAGTGGTCTAAGTAGAGGCGGACTGAGTGCGCTGTACGCCTTTCCGACAGTAGACGCATAAACGTGACGAACGCAAAGTCCTCGTTGCTCTTCGACCTCAAGTCACACCTAACGCGCGGCCGAAGTCGATGGTTCGGCTGGATGTGCTTCGCTCTTTTTCGCAGCATCGAACGAAGTTGTCGGCTTGATTTGTGAATAAGCAGTGACAGGACAAATCATCCGAGTATTTCAAAAGAGATTCGTTTCGGCTGTGCAACGAGCAAAAAGCCAATTGCGGCGCGCTCGCTATACCCCAGTCTTCAAGGGCAACAAAGTATTCCTCTCAATGCTGCCGACGACGCATTGCTTCTGGGTATTATGAAACGCGAGCTCCCGTAAGGCTGCGGCCATGCAGTCAGTCACTCGTCGGCCAAAACGACCTTCTAAGTTAACGACGCTAAAAATCAGGCCGTTTTATCTGCAACTGCTATCGCTGCTGTTACAAGGATGATATGGGGTCAGTAGGGACGCGTAGGGCTACAGGGTCAGCTTGTCATCTTCCAAAAGATCTAAGTGAACTACAAAAAACACGAGAAGAAAGAACCAAGTTCAAAGGCGTGTTTCACTCAAGCTGAATGTCAGTGGCGAAAAAAAAACAGGTCCAATGAAAATATAGTGCCTTTTAATGTATCACAAACAAGCCCAAATTCTGTGTGCACACGGTTCATCAGATGCTTTGATTATTTGCTATCAAACAATTATATACGATACAGTACAACAAGTTACGAGAAGGTGGAATATCAATATGTGCTGTTTTGTAAAATCTAATATAAGAGTTCATTAATTTAATACACTGCTAGCGATACTGAAGGAGCTAATTGACAGAGCTATTATAATTAAATTCACTTTATTTGAAATGTGTCGCAACTTTCGGGCCTGGTTCATGTTTACACCCTTCTTTCGCTGTTCCCTTTTACACGATGAGTGACTTGGTGAAAACCTGAAGGGCTTTCGCTGCCCAAAGAAAAACCTAACGCGCCAACGATCATAAGGCATTCTGACAACGTCTTCACAAAGAAGGCGGCCAATGATGGCCTGCCTTCAGTTTTCGCTCGCCCAGGTCTCATACGCGCACGAAATAGCAGCGTAAGCACTGCGTCACTTTCGCTCACCTACCCTGACCAAACAAATGTGAAACGAGATGAACTCACATAACCATTCAAGAAACGAGACTTTCAACCAACAGCTGCACGCACTGCTCGTGGCGACACAAACTGTCCATATAATTTTATTCGTAGACGGACGAAGTATCTGTATTGTTGTCTTGATCATTTACTCAGGGACTGGAAAAATTTTACTGAAATGACGGTCACAGCGGCTCGGGACAAAACGAAGCTCATTGATTCATTAAAAATGAACAATAAACGCAGGGTCATATTAAGCCGTTTAACGAGCTTGCGAAGTTATGCCGGTATATTTATCTATGGATAACTATACGTCTCCTGCTATATAACCCAAGAGCAGGTAACGGCTGTGAGGTGTCAACAACAAAGTTAGGTAAATCTGCTATATATATATATATATGTAAATACTGTACATATACGCACATCAACGCACGTTTGGCTTGACACTGAACAATGCAAATTCAACAACCATAGCGTTAACGATTGTGACGGTTTACCACCAGCGGCAATTTGCGATACGGTAAGTGCTGCCTCTGTAGTTATGGCAACGCTCTAATTTTTTTTCTTCGTATCATGTTGTTTTCGTCTCCCTGCTGTCCGGGTCGCCATCGCTAAGCTGCTGCTGCCACCAGCGCCGCGTCTGCGGCTGCTATCGTTATTGCTTTTATTAATTTTGTTGTTGTTGGCGACGCTGCTGCCGTTGCCGTTGCCGTATTATTGAGTCAACGTGAAGCGAATCAAGTATAACTAGCGACGTGCGAGAGGCAGGGGCTCTGATGGCTGCGAGGGTGGATACGGGTTTGAGCTTCGTCCTCTTGGCTGGTTTTTCCGCCGGTCCCACTATAACTGCTTGCTTTTTCTGCTGACTTTGGCGTTCTGGCCGCCGTCACTGTCGGTGTGATGTTGTAGTTATTGCGCTCACGGCTCTGTATCAAAAGCTGTAACACGGCAAGAGTTGGTCGAGCCCCGTACTCCCACATAAAAAAATGAACAAACCAAAACCGAGGTCCACCCGCCAAATTGGTAATTGGTTAAATCGTTGCTACTGCTGTTGGCGCCGCAAAGCTGTTTCGGCTATGGTTCACCTCGAAGAAAAGATGGGAGGACAAAAGGGAACGTAAAATGGGAAAATTAGAGACAAATAAGCGACGCGTTGGACAGCAAGTACAGAGCCATTAAGGTCGTCTGCTATTGTTGCTGGTTAGTTGGCTTTTCCTGTCATTATAGTGATGCTGGTGGTACACTTAATGCTATTGTTAGCTACGTGAAAAACGTATCGCAGGGGAGCCCGCCGATATCCCCTATAGACTGTAAATGACTTAATGGCAATTGAGACTATGTGATTCAAATCTGGGACTGGTAAACGTCATAACAATGTCGTCCTTTTATCATCTGTAAACGCATATACATAACATTTAAATTGCAATATGATTGTTATAATGATGTCGATTCTTAGTGATTCCCGATCTGCAACCAAGGGCATATAGCAATGCAATATGTCAGGCCATCGTGGCTATTGCCTATGGCATTTACTCACTAGATTAGTCTAACCTGCCGTTGGGCTCCATTTTTACTCGAGATGTTTTTACTTTCAGCTGTCAGTTTTGGTTGTTTACTCAACGTAATTATGCTTGTTCCTTAAGAATATAAACATAGATTTGTGCAAAAACAACCGTCGAGATAATTGTCCAAGATCCTGTGATAGCCGCAAATACCTTCGACGAAACAGAGCCTTTTTTGCTCTACTGATGTCATTATTTTTCTTTGATGCTCGACCGAACAACCTGGCGCTCCGCACGCGATGGCCACGTAGGTGCCGCTGGTACTTTATATATAACATGTTTTTGTCAAATCTCATTACCGCAATGTGAGTAATTCTATCGAAGGGGCTCTGGCGATTCTAGCGCCCCGGCCAGCTCTTGTCGGGACATCCTGACAATGTAACCAGTCGACAATGTAACAATGTAACCAACTATTGTAGTTCAATCAAGTATTCCTCGTATCGTTCACCCTTTTCCAAGCTAAGAGAAGCCTTGTTAACGATGCTAACACCTACTATCTTACCAACATAGCTGTTATATCTGCGCACCTAACGGTTACTGATATGGCGCAGGCCACACGCAGTGTGCCGCTATAATCCATGTAGTTGACAGTTACCACCAAAATAAATGCACGCGAAGACCAATGGTAAGCCCGATACCAATAGATGAGGAGAGAATCGTAGAAACAGGCCGCTAAAAAAAGTTCCCGATTCATTCTTCAAATGGTGACGGAGTACAGAACTATACTACAACACGGCCTGCACACGCATATATGCATATATATATATATAGAATGGCCCCATTGCACTAGTCCTAAAATCTATTTTCTTAATGAATCGACAGTAAGGAAAATGCAAAAGAAAAGTCATATTTATTAGCTTTTCCCTACATGTCTAGGCATTGTTTCGTGTATTTGTTGTATGTTTGTAGTCGGTGACAGCGTTTAAGATTGACCTATGACGGCTTAATAATGCCTCAAAATTTCTTTGTTTCTGTTAGTAGCTTACATTATTCAAGTTGCAAATGTGCCATATATTGGTTATGTCTCCTAGTCGCTCCTACGGTAGATACGTTTAGCTGTCCGACGAGAGTTGGCGGTCCGGCGTCAGAGCGTTACTACCGACGCGGCAATAGCGTGGCGTAACGGCATCAATGAACGTCGCTAGCTAAACCACACGGAAGTAGATAGAAGATAGACCACTTATTGGTTTGCTTCCTTGAAGAGGTGTATAAACCTGCATTCTCTATAGTTGCACTAACGTAACGTTATTTTAACACCGTAGTTACTGTGACGTGAACGCGGAGAAACGCGGACCAAGCACATTTTTTGAAAGAATCTATTCGAGACGTCCTTATCAAAAACTAGCCGTTCTACATAGTCATGGTGATGCGGGAAAATGGTATATGCCCACCACAAAACAGAAACCACTCATGACATTCAGAAGATTTAGTGAAATGCCCTTGCTAACTTCGATGGTAATTATTTTCGTCGGCGGCAAAGTACAAAAAATCGAATGCGTCGTATCTCATGCTAAGTTCACTAACTTAAACGTGGCCAACATCTACCCACCTGAACTATCGAAGAGTATTTCGTTCATTCATTCATTCGTCGTTTCGATGGCTATTAACGAATCTAGGATTAATAAGCGAGAAATCATAGATTTTTATCTAGAGCAGCATTTGGTATTTTTGCAATTTTTAAAAACTCATATCGTTCTTGTTCAACTTATTGGCAAAACCTATAAAACACAGTGCCGATACGAATATAATTGACATATGAGCATGAGCAAAAAATACGTAACTAAAAATTAACGTTCCAGCCAAAAAAGCCATCATATATATGCAGTAACCATAAGTTGGCATTGAAATAAACTTCCAATGATGCCTAAATTCTGCTTCTGATGCTATCTTATACTGATAATACCTAATCTAGCAATTACTGAAATTTTAGCCGAACCGTAACGTGTACACATTTTGTTTTTCATTATAGCGGATTATTCAAAAAAGCCCCTATATCAATACGGTCTGAACTAATGCTTGCCGGCAATACTGAATGGAGTACTAATCATTGCCACGACTATTAGACGCATTACAAATATATGCCATGCGTTCTGCTTGATAAAAGTAGGCATGAAAAAAATGATCAACGATAGGTCGATTCTCGATGGTACGACAGTTCCAATACATAAACCTCTCGTCTTTTTATGCCTTTTCGGCATATTGTTTCATTATGCCCGCTCTTGTGTTTATGTTTTGCTAAACAATATACCTCTCGTAAAGACGTATCTCTTTAAATAGATCATATCGCGCCTTCAAAGTCTAGCGTATTCACGTGAAGGACCTTCGATTAGAGTACCTTTCTATTCCTGCAATTGGTACTCGTGCTTATATCCCGCATAGAGAAAAATCGTTACCTTCAAAAGCTGAAATTCAAAGGTAATTTCACACTAAAGTGAAACATAAAGTCATTTTTTTATCACCTCATTATGCATTCGAGACATTTGAAAACGTTCCGAACTGTTTCAGCTACTTTTCTCTTCCATCCTTACCATACACAAAGAAGCCTTCGATAGAACAGAGATTGGCGCACGTTTATAGTTGTCGGGACAACTTGCTCAACCGAAAAGGCGCTACTTTATCAACATGTTTAAGTAGAAGTCAGACGGTTTCGACATTGTCCTATCGTTGTAACCTTCTCAGCCCGTTCGGTAGGTAGGATATGCTTTATAAATGCCAATGGGTAAAAACACTGCGTTTAAACTGCAAATAAACACACGCTGGAAACCGTATTAGTAAATTTTTCAGCCATTTGTCTGGCGTAGGCTTACCGGCCCGTGAAATCCTGTACCATTGAAGCGCCCTGCACCTAATCTGGCGTTGCGTTGTATATGACAGGGGTATATGTTACGCAATTAATGAATCGCGTTTGTCTGTAAACAGAATTATCCTTTAGTCAAGGCTTTCAGCTCCATAGATGAGACCTATTGTAATGGCTTTCATTATGCCCCAGCTTGAATCCGTATCCAGAACGACGCCATTTTAACGTGTGGCAGATCGAACTGTCATAATGGGATGCTCTAATATTGTGTTCCCATTTTTTTTTTTGTTTCTCTTTGACGTTTTGTTACACTCTATAATGTCACTCAACAAGTATTAGCTTTCTCTATGTGGGTTATATACCGTATTATGTTTAACCTGCTTTTAGTTAGTACTGCCGAAATGCCCCACATAGTTGCAGCTCGGCAGAGACGGCATCTTCAGTTGATGAAGAATACGTTCCGCACCTCATCTGCTATTATTATTTTCAAGCCAAAGGCGAATGCCCTATTAAGCTGTCAAATTGGACATCATTATTATGGCCAGTACTGTATAGTACGATACAACAACATTGCTTACCTTTACGCACCCATAATGTAGCAGCTAAGCACGTCTGAATGAAACAATTCTTTGGCGCATTTCTCTATCTGAATTTCTTTTGATTTGTATCTAAACATCTCTCCTTTTAAGCCCTACGTTCGGTCTGACCAGTGTGCTCTATCTATTCCTTGACTCATCCTGGTATTGTATTCTACATCGACTGGTCGAAACAGGCACACCCAAGGCTTCTCCTCCCGCCCACAGCCGTTGCTAAGTCGTACCTAGCCTCGTCTAGGCACAGAGTCTATATAAAGGCGCATTTGGACATGCCCACACGCACCACGCATGCACACCCAGACCTTCAATCTAGTATTGCCACCGGTATACAGGCCTTTAAGTAGGCCGCGCTTCCCATTAGTACTGTGGTACGCCTCAATTCGATTTTTCAGCCTTAATTGTCTTGAGTGATGTGTGCTGAGGTCATACGCACACCAACAACGTTGGATTATCGTGGCAGCAACTATAGTAGCGGCAGAAGCCGTAAAGGCAGCCGCTGTACCACTGTATCCTAACTTCGTCTATTTCTTCGCACATCTGTAGCTTCTCAATGTCGCCCGCAGGTCACTCTACGACGATTTGTACCAAGGCTAGATTTATTTCCTAGCCACTTTTTACCACCCGGCGTCGTCTTCGATTAAATTGCATTGTGTCTACCTTCACTCCTGCGTCAAGCCTCTCCCAAACGCTCGCTCAAAATACAGCCTACGCTTGGGCGGCGTTTACTTTGACGTTGATGTCGTTGTTATCGTCATTGACGCTACTGTTGTTGTCGTTGTTTGTGTTGTTGCCAATATTGCGGTCGTCCTAACATCCTCCACATAACCAACAGTACGACGGTATCAGAGATATATGCGAACGATCTAGCGTCGTTCTTTTCCTATCGTACGGTTCCGCTATTTCTCTGCGACTGTTATCACTGCCGTTGACACCTCTATGACGACAGTTAATGCTAACGATGACGATGATGATGGTGAGTGGCATGTGTCTACTTGTATAATAGGTAATGATGATCGTAGCGGTGATGGAGCTGGTACCTCGCTCTTGTTGTTGTCGTCTTCGTCGTCGATCAGATTGAGCCGCGGGATGGCTCTGCGCCGTACTGTTGCCCTTACTAGCTCGAGCTGTTAGGCGTAGCGTTAACGGGTATAACGGTAGCAATGGCGACGACAACGCCGCAGTAGCTACCGCCGATAAGCAAACAGAGATTAATACTAGCAGTGTTTCTAGCAGATGGTTGAGCGGAAGCAAGAAAAAGGGGAACGATGTTCTACGGGGCGAAAGAACGACAGACAAACGGATAGCGAGAAATCCAGCGACCAGTAGAAGCCGCAACGAAGAAGACAGCGTGTGAGAAAGCCTCGCTCTTCACTGTTTCTATCTTCCTCACCTTCACGCTGGTGTTGATGCTACCAACAACGATAGTAGCGATGCTCATGTCATTTGAATATATATATACATATATGTTGTAATACTTATAGGCAGGAGTTGTTTCACTGTGGTCGCAGTTGTAATGGTCAATGAAAATTGCTTCACTAAAAACAGGAAAAGGTCTGTTGATCCAAAAAACGTTTTTCCGGTCCCAGACGGCACCGGCTGTTTACGGTGACACTCCTAAAGACAGGAAAGAGATGCGCTGATGCTAGCGGCTATAATTTGTCACGGCCAGTAGAAGAATTGTTTGAAGTAAGAAAAATAGCGTTGAAGAGTCAAAAAGAAGTGGGCGATTGTGTTCGTGGTACTGTTATGTGGTAACAGCGTACACTGTACGATGATCATTTCGATCCCTCTCTAAGCGGATTGCGCATAGGTACCGACCTCAGCTATCCTTTCGGTGAAGTTTCTACATGCAGATAACGGTTAAATGCTCACAAACTCCTGTGACTTTCCTCTTAACATGTCTGTCTATATATAGACACGTGTTTCGGAAAAGCAGGTTTATTGGAGCTGATGTTTGTTGTATTGAAACAGGTACATGACCATTTTTACAAACACCAACCAAAGTTCTGCCTTGAATATTCGGTAATCAGTTGCACAAATTGATTTCTGCAGCTATCGCAGTTGACGAAGTATCATAAGCAGATCACTGTGGCCTGGTATCGGATCCTTGCGACCTTGTATGGATCAAGTAGCTTTGTTAATCCCCGTTTATTTTGTCTCCATGAATTATGAACACTGCATGAAATATACCGTTCACAACAGATAGTCATACTACTACTTTGTTTATAGCACGAATATCTTTAGATAATTAATAACAAAGACAGTCCTCGACCGACTCCATGTCCTGCCACCCTTTCTATTGACAGACAATGATATCACAGTCTCATGCAAGAAACAGTCTTTTCTTTATAAACCGCGTTGCTTGGATTTTGCAAACACTTACCATTTAGCTGAAAAGAAAATGTTAGTTCGTGTCCAAATACCGCTGGCCTATTGTCATAGTACTTATTATTAAAACATTCGATGTATTTACACACTCACACACACACACACACACATTGGGTTTTGCAATTCAGCGAGGAAACAGATTTCTCAAGAACGGCACAGTGTACACAAAAACGTGGTAGTAGCAGCAGCAGCAGTAGCAGCTGTCGATTACATTGTAGGCCTTGGATTTAGCAGAGTCAGCTTTGCTGTATCATGACAATATTCAGTCATCAACTGAATATATCCGCTGCATAGTAGAAATTTTAAAACTATTTTGTGAATCGCTGGAACTTGATAGAGGGGTCTAATTATGTGGCGCATGGAGGCGCTAATTCCTCTAAGCAGCCCGTGACAGGTTCGGATAAACCGACATGATAGTTTAAGGTTCCTGATGGCGGATCAGTATGTATGAACATATATCATTATAGTACATTCGACACTTATACAACCAGCCTACACATGTATTGACTGATTGAGGGTCTGATAACATACGATAGAAGACTGTCTGCAGTATATCGGCAGATGCTATTACAGATCCGTTCAAAGATGAACCCTATACGGAGTTCCTATTGAACGAACGAACGTATAGGATTTGTTGTGGAGGGTCATTTGATTTAGACGCGCTTAAAACGATAACAGCTTTCCATCAGTTTACTCTGGCTGTAGCAGTATATATCAAAATAAACGGCCATAACGATTCTGTTGATGCTCGATATACTCTTCGCTCTTCTACGTTAATGGATAGTTCAGATAAAACCTATACAGGTACGGAGTACCGCTCAGTAGAATACTAGACGTCAATACAGGTGTTAAAATCTCAATAAAAAAAAAAGTTACCTTCGCTGATTCAATCGATTTCCATGGCTGTTTAGCATTTAATGTTTCGGTCGAGCACGACCCGTGACCATTCTCTCAATACACCATTCGTTAACAGTGTTAGTTGGTGGGTGTGTGGAGATCCCCCACCCCCAACAAACTTCAATCGGACCTTAAACTATCATAAATTTTTTTTTTTCAAATTTTTCTTTCAAGAAACGAAAGGCTTCAAAAGTGCAGTTCGTCCCATGGAATAGTATAGTATTATACATATTCAATTTTGCCTTAGGTAATTTCAACGATGCCGGCCTCGATACTTCGGTTTCTGACATGGCTCATACTAAATCTCACCTAAAACGAAAATGGCAAAAAAAAACAATGATTGTTCTGTCTACTTTTATTCTTTTTTAGATTTTCCTAATCTGATCGCTAGTCGAAATCAAACATATACTAATCTATCATTTAATGGAACATGTTTTTAAAAGGAAATCTAGTAGTATATAGATAGTATGATTATTTTTGCGAGTTGAAGTTAGCGTGAGCGGTTTCACCATGTTTTGCCACATACTTTTTTTAATATCTAGATGCGACTTAAGTGTGAAATGAGTGTTAGGCACAATAGCGCAAAATCTTTTCGGCTAATTGAACTTACTTATTTTCCTCGAAATTAAGTTCCCTTTCCTACGTGCATTAATGTTGTAGATTCCACTGCTTAAGTCTCTCTCTCTCTCTCTCTCTCTCTCTCTCTCTCTCTCTCTCTCTCTATTCATATGTTCTACTAGGCGATTTCTGATCTATAAGCTAGTTTCCATACCATGCGTGTCCAGCTTGTCCTGGTTTGATCCTCTAGCTGTGTCTGATGATGATTGCTTTACGTGAGGCAGGAAATAATTGGATATTGACTCTGCCGTAAAATAACGTCCAGTCAAATGATCTCGTCAATCGCACTACTGCATTCGCAAACGCATCGATCGATTCAATTGACCCTAGTTTTCGGGCATCCCCAGTTGATAATTAAATTAGCCCAGTGATCTAAAGAGACCAGTCGTGTACTGTACTAATGGGTTGAAGCTATGGATCGTGTTGTTGGTTGAGCTTTCCGTATAGCTCTTGCACCCGTTCGCGTCTGTCAAGTATAGAAAATCTGAGTGCTATTTTTTTTAAATGGCAAAATCAATACGATTAAGCCAGCAACTAAACTAATGTAGGATTTCTCTCTAAATATGACAACAGTACAATGGCTGGTGCATTACACACTGTAGATCTAAATTAAAGCTCGCAAATATCATTATAGGTACGTTTTACTGTCATCATTTCTTTACAATCTACGTGTTGTGAAAAGCCACACCACTGATTTTTCATGTTGCCGTCACCGTAAACGCTTTCCGTGCGCGTTCATCTACACGACGTTTTTAGCTAAACATTGTCCGCGTTGAAACCAATATGTATCTTCAGTGGTCTCTCCCTCGCTCGCTTTCTACAAGCTTATTATCGCAGAGACACAGTAAGTAATTTTGTTTTTTTTCTCTCTTCTTCCTATCAGCCAGCGCGTGCTGGTTTTAGTCGCGAGCCAGGAGATTATCCGAGAAGGCCAAAAAAGCCCATTGGGCTCGTTTGGCCAGTTACCAGTAACTGGTGTTGGTACCAATATTGAGTGAACGGTTGCCTCTAATACCTCTAACCTCTATAGTACCGTCCGCCGATGCCGCTGGCGTCTGCTTTCGCAGCCACGAGTAGCACTGGTGTCTACGGCAATATGACAAACCACTTCGGGGTGGATTCGTTCATCGATAAATCACATCGCGCGGCTATACTATGGGCCCCTCTAAGAAAGAAGGGAGAAGTTCACCTATAGACAGACGGACACAATCGCACAAACAAAGACGAAGAAATGTTGGTAGCAAAACGGAGGCGGCGGCGGCGGCGGCTGCTGCTGCTGCTGTTGTTGTTGTTGTTGTTGTTCACAAACACAAACCGGCCCATTGCCGTGCCTGTCGCCGTGGCCGTCGCTGACGTCTGATCAATACGACACGCTCGTATATAACTATATAGCATGTTGCGTACGTCTAGCGCCTGCTACGACGTTCCGCTGTAATGTCACTTCACTATGTTGTGACAATAACAACGATAGTAGTAGCAAAACGCGTAAGGCCGCTACCGTTATGTTCTGTATGTGCTGTCGTTTGATTATAGTTACTGATGATCATCAGTTGGCGAAAATACATCTACGTGTATCGTATGTTTATGAGGAAAGCGAATGTGCTTGGTGGCCTGTTACTTATGAACTGCGTAAGTAGGAAACGAAATTCAACATAGTGGGGCACTTACTACCGAGAATCGGTCTTGAGAACCGATACATGCGAAGGCCGGATAGCGCAATATGAAGCTGTCCTAAGACGTATAAATGTAAAACTGATAGAAGCCTCACGTTACACAGTTGGTCACCGGATCGAAAAGATCGGATTCAATCGGCTTCTTGAAAAGAGTTAATAGCAGATAGTCTTTGACCTGACAGGGTTTCTCGACCAAACGTTCATTAGAGACACAACAGGCGTATACAGCCATAAATGTAGGGCCCTATTTAATGTTCATATGCGTTTATTTATTTGAGGTAAGGAAACAGGTAATTACACAACTAAAGAAAGCTGTTTCCACTCTGTTCTCAACTATAGATACATAATCGATATGCGTATTAGAGAGTTGGGTGTATATATCGTAACCCTTTTTTAGGGGCGTCCGGTCTTCCTGGTATTGCTGAGACTTCGTACTATTGCATATTGCTTTTAGTTAGATTGCGATAGTGCGACTTTCCTCTAAAGTTGTGAAATTTCATTTCAGCGAAAAGCCTTTGAGAGAAAAATAGGACGTTGGAAGCTCGCGCTAAGGTTAGCGAAAAGGGAGACCTGTCATACGCGACTACTTGTATAGTCAACCTATAACTTACCTCAAAAACTTCAGCGTCCTTTGTTACAAGTTGTTTGCCATGACCAAAGCCTGCCTTCCGGCCGCACATGTACTCGCTTTATGAAGAAAAAGGTCCGCAGCGTGCCTATTTTTTTTGCCCGTCCTGCAAAAATCATTTGTTTACATATCGCGTATGACTAGCGTTAGATCCATACGTATGAGGCAGTCAGTGCGTTAAATGATTCATATCTTCGCCACGTCTGGAGTAGTCAAAGTCTAACACAAATAATAACTAGGGAAACCTACACGAATGGTCTGACTGTCTGTCTATATGAATAATATTCTAATCGGTTTAATCGTGGCTGATATTTAGCGCAATGAACAGGACTTGAAGGATTCTAAGGATAGCCACTTTACGCGCCTCAGGAAATATTGCTTTTACAGTGAGATCGGAGATAGCGAAAACACAAGGTAAGATTGTTCTAAACCAATTGTATACTTTTTAAGCTAGGCAATTCTCGATAGAATCGTCAGCGATTCTCCGAAATACCTTCCGTAGCGTGTTGTTCTCGAATTTTATTTCTTCTGCGACAAAATATATAGTGTCTGAGCGTGAAACAACAGACCAGCATCCTCATGATGATGATAATGCTTGTGGAAATAATTACGGTTTTCCCTGTTCAATGGTAGACGAGAGGTACGTAGGCGTTCACAGAGAGTGACTTTGGTATCAGCGATATTTGGCTTTTCCGACCAATGCATTCGCTCAGGCAGTGCCGATCAGCTGTTGTGGCGATGCACCCAGCTGTTCTGATCTCCTAGAAGCGTCTGAGCTTCCGTTCGTAAAAGCCCACGCTCTATTGATCCAGCCCGCTCTAACAAGCCGTGCTAGAGTATACAACACATAGCCTTGTCCTCTATAAAATATCTTATAGGGATACTATAAGATTTTAAGGGTTTTGCATTTACTTTGCTGTGGTCGGCCATCGGCACGTACAGAAAAAAAGCACGTGCGTTAGCCAGACCATATATCTCAGCTAACCATTTTATCGATATCCATTGTACATTGCACGTCCGTTCAGTCTGGAAGAGCTTCCTTTAGAAACCTTTTCTAGACCTTCTCTACGTATTCACACATGTTAGGCCGTAGGTATTCAAGGGTTGAAGTTGGAGGCTTTTGCCTTATATATCGTGAGGTGTCTATGCCAACACGGCGACAAGAATTTTTTAATTCAATTGCAGATTTTATAATGCAATGGATACTGGAATCTATAGAATATGTAGCTCAGAATGAATAAGATTACGGTGACCAGCCATGGCTTGTCTATGAGTATATGAGCTACGGTATTGCTTGACAATAGTAGGATATACGAATTGCTTGTGTGAAAAATGTATAGCAAATTTAAGCTTATTTATTTAGCACTTTATTTTGTTTTGAAATATGGTCTATAGCCAACGCACACATTTTGCTATAGTTTTTGCAGAAACACTATTTGCGCGCCAAGAATGATCGTTTCAATTTCTTCATGCAGACACAATTTGAATGATGTCAAGTACTAAATACGTTAATGTGAACTATTCTTAGATAGGGCAACACTATATCGTTTGCCCATATCAAACCCCATAACACTTCGATGTAAACTGGTATTACATGTCTTGCATACATCCATGCGGCTCGTTTTAAGTCTTCATCAAGTTAGCATAGACATTTAGACGACGACGACGACGGCGAAACTTCTATGCACGTTCGTGCGGGTTCCGTCTGATAAGATGCCTAACGGTGGTGCCGGACGTACAACAACGAAAATCTCAACATTCATTTTATGCTTTTATCGAATGGATCAAGCTTAATGACGAACATCGAAAATAAATTTTGTATATGAGAAGTCGAACAAATCGTTAAGGTCGAGGGTAGCCAGCGGTATTAGGGGAACACGTATATGGCAATGAGTGTGACGACCTTTATCGAATAAATCGTTCGATACGTACAGAAGGGTCAGAAGATAATTGAATGTCTGTCTGGTGAACATATACTGGAAGATGGACGAAAACGGTGTCACTACGGGAGCTACTTCGCCCAAGTGAAGGCTGGTGCAGTCTTAGCTTGCGTAATCGATCCCATCACAATGATCGTTCAAGCTGGCCTCTTGGAGATCTATACAGGTCTAAAAGGTTTAACTAAATTTGTCTGTAGACTGAATATAGCCAGAACCTCCTGAACGAGCATGAGCTAGTTTCCTGCGGCACGAGCTATCAGTTCGATATGCAGAGACCATACTGAAATCTATGGCTATAAAGTATAGCTGTGCGATAAGTTTATGTTAGGAGAGCTCCTAGCCTTTGTTCAATCGCCGAGGAAGTTGAAAGAATGAAACCTCAATGGTACCACATATTATACAAATGTGGCAAACGTAATCCTACCAATCGTTTAGCACGGCAATTGCTAACGCCGTCATCTCTATTACGAATGTACGTCACGCGACGTTTTGGCGCTGCAGAGAGATATAATATAGCGGCAAAGTGATAATAGGCGAAAAAGTACTAGCGTCTTTTTTTGGGTATGTAGTTTAGCTTAAATGACTAGCGGGCTTGTCTGATAGCGGGTCATAATGTTTCCAAAAAACAAAAAAAAAAAAAAAAAAAAGCGATTCTACCTTGAACGCCCTTATAAATTTATAATTCACTAGTTGTTCTGCGGGGACTATTTATTTGTAAGCACACTTTAGCCATTCCAATATTAGTTACGTGGCAATTATTTATCTAGTAATCTACTCACGAACGAAACTTCGAACTTGAAGGGTTCAATTTCGCGTACAATCATTACGTAAGATCTGTATTTGTTGCTTGAAATGTCGTTTTTGTTGAATTGTTATTTGTTTGAATAATAACTATAATAAAATTATATGACGGGATAATTTTTGACTAGTAACAATGAAACTGACTGTGACTGATTATAAACAATGATCAATTATCCGCTTCGAGCTGTTACGTAATGGCGACTCGTCTCAAAAACAATTGCATGAAACGCTTCGTCACCATCTTTATCTCTAAAATTCAAACGTTTTTATTGAATACAAATTTCTCGTTCTAGTGAGTCTAAAACCGGATAAGATTTGCAACGGTCTAAAACCGGATAAGATTTGCAACGAAGGTGTGATCCTTATCTCGGCCCGGTCATAGACCGGACGCTACGGCCAATCTAATGCTTGTATTGTTCTTGTCTATTTTTTGCACATTATACCTTGCAGAGTGTAAATGCAATGGACACGCACGCGGCTGTCGGTTCAATATGGAGTTGTACAAGCTTTCTGGATACAGGAGCGGAGGCGTCTGCCTCCGATGTCGGCATAACACGGCTGGTAGATACTGCCATCATTGTAAGGAGGGATTCTATCGGGACGTCACTAAACCGCTCAACCATAAGCGTGTGTGCAAGTGTAAGTCACCATTTCTTTCATATAGTGAGTCTCCTGGCACTTCCAAAAGAGTGACGACGTAGTTTTCCTTAGAGGACCTCAAAGAAGCGTACGACCATGCTATAAGTGTAAATAAAAAAGGAGAAGGCTTGAAACTACCTATATTTGTCAAGTGATGGCTCTAAAGAGGACCAGCATGTTATGCGATTGGTGTCCGTTCGAAAGCTTTTCTTATAATGTGGGCAAACCGTATCCTTAGATTGATTGGCTGCCCCGTTGAAGTTATTAGAGAGCACGCAATAGTTGCTCAGTGTTCAGGATGATTCGGTAAAATACAGGTCCTGACATTGACATAGATCTAAAACTGCTATCTACATTATTGTTAGTGAATTTTAATAAATAATCTTTAAAAATAACATATCATTTCGGCAGAACGTGCCGTTATCGTTGTTTTTTTCCAGCGATTTTTATTGCATCGACAGAAACAGCTCGAGGTGATAATGCACCCTTTTTCATGGGGTAAATGGAAGAAAATTCTTGCCGACTGCCAGGTCAATACCCAACGATTGACTGCGAATTGCGCTGTCTTTCAAAGGTGGCCAGTTGTAGGAAAACTTCTACATCCGAACAAGTCATTAAAATATCGCTATAGAGTATTGAATTGTCAAAATGTTGACCGTTCAAGCAGAGGTGAATGTATGTTCAGGAATATTTCACATGTAGTACTCAGTAGGGGGACAACAATGAGGCTTGCTTGGTTTATCGCAATAGCTGAAAACAAAGATCTCAGCTTTTCGTAGAATATTTGAGGAGTTGCGTAGAATTAATGGGGAATTCATATAGATTACTACCTGGCTCAGTTTTTGGCAACATGTGCCGCCGTTTTAGCGGACCATCAGACTTTTGAAGGGATGCAGTTTCAAAGCACAGAATATGTTGTGTCTAATTCTTTGTCTTACCTAAGCCGCAAAATTCTTAAAAATGTTTTCACATCAAGCCCAATGACACACCACCTTTCGATCTATTAATCAGATCTCTGACCAAGAAGGACACTTGTTACAGCAAGCGTAAACTTGCGTGGAACGTCTTCGAAACCGTAGTTGACGCACGCCTCAATAATCGCTAGATATAAAATGCTGAATCTAAAAACCATTTCGAACATCTCAAAAGTTTACTCAGATCTATTTATTACAGATTTACTAATGATAACTAGCCCAGACTAGTCGGCGTTGCGAGACGCGAACATATGCTCATTACGCCCTAATCGTTATGATCAAGCAAACAACTATTTTCTATCGGATAGCTCACGAAAAACACTACAAATTAAAGATTTTGTTAACGATAGCGCGGACTAGTACCAGGCTATGACAAAAAACAAGAACGCCGCCTCCACCACAAAAAGAGATTTAGCGGAAGACAGTTAACAAAAAAAAACGAGCACTTCTTAATCAGAATTAACCAATGGGTAGTCCCACCGTGTGGTGGGAGTTCATCCTCTCAACACGTTTTCGATTCCCTCTGCGGAAGTAGGTGGGGCCACTACCCGCGTACGCCTCTTGAATGAAGCCTATGGGCCGTCTATATGATACCACGTAAGATTATAAATGATTGTTCAAAGCGTGTGTATAGGGCAGCGTTGTTTACTAGCAATGAAATGCCGCTAGCTGGGTCGGTGCTGACTTGCACTTGTGAAACATTACAGGTTTAGGGACCACCGACGTGACGGATCTGGCAGCTGACATAGTAGCATGCGATGGCCTTTTTAAAGTGAAAAAGAAACACGCAAAGGCATGACGCCCAGATGTGTTAGATCTTCCTGGTTTGGGTCTAACACATTTGTAGACATTCTCTGTATGGCTATTGGGTTTTTCCCGTACAGAAGACGTCGAGCGGTTTTGTGTTTACTGGGGGATGTCACAGCAGGGAGCCTTATCGATTTATTTTTATGGCTTGTTTACTGTGTTCACTTTTAAGCCAACCATATTGATGGTATTTAGCATAGTTCTATGTAAATGGGGACGTCAATGGATGTTTTGCACATTGAGGTCTTGCATGTCCGCAAACAATGCCTACATTTCGAGGAAACCAGTAGAGAATGCCTTCTCAAGCGATAACGGACCTTTCAAGTCCTTTGTTAAAATTATATATATATATATTCAGTATGTATGAATTCGCGCGGCTTGCTAAATTTGGCTACAAACAATATAAAATTACACTCCATTCGATGCCATTTGAGGTTATTTCTTAAACTAAGTGCAGCCAAGTAGGTGGTACATTAAGTTGCCCTAAAAAATAAATCAACTTCTACATTCTTGGCGTTGTGTGTCAATTCGAAACACGCTGACTAAAACTCTACTCATTTTGCCAACCACTTTATCTAACCACGTTATCTTGGCCATTATTATAATTACTATAATAAATGAGAAAGTGCTTTGGTAGAAACTGTATATAGCTAGAATGCAAATCGTCCATCTAAGATAACATCCTTCACATAACTCCTACCGGCTTGATATTGCGTACATCAGCTGAAATAGCAAGCCAGCATGGCGCAGACGTAGTTGTCCCTGACGCAATATTACCCCCGGGGCATAGCGCCGTTGCCGCTCAGCGTTCACCGGTCCACTCCACCATCATCGTCGTCTGCCTATTTCAATGAGAATTTGCCATCGTCATGGCAGCACCGACGCTGGCTGGACTTCTTGCGGGCCAGAGGCTTCAGAGAAGCCTGCCGTATGCCCGCTGGCTATCGACAACAACAGGCAGCGTCGCCAATTGAGATGAGTCGAGGCGAAACACCGAACGTTCCCACTAACGTTTCCCTTCTACTCGGAACTGCCTTTAACAGAACAAAAGTTCAACATTTTCAGTTCCGTCGGGTCGCGGTGTTTCTATCATTTAGAGAGGCGTGAATCGAATAGTTGAATAATTTTCTCTTTTTCTGTGCATAATTTATCTCGAGCCTAATTTCTGCAAATAATAAGTATCTGCACGCCTGAAATCAGGCGGGCGGAAGCAGAAAAAAGCTACCAGGTTTCGTGATATAGATTTGTTTGCATGGTGTACATATTACTTAGAATGCCAATGTCGGAAATCGTAAAGATGAAAATCGGGCTTTTCAAACCATGCAAAATACGCTGTGAAAATGTATCCTTGCAAATATAAACTATTCGTCAACTTCGTTAGTATGTCTGTTTCCCAAACTGATCTGTTTAGAACGCACCGCCAGAATATTTGATGCTGTTTTTTTTTAAATATAATAACGATAATTGTGATAAAAACGGATGACAATCAACGACAATGATAGCCATCCGTTTTTAACAGAATTTCATTAAATTTTGTCCTTTTATTCTGATTGCTTTGAAATTATGGGTATTTAGTAGGACAGGGTGTTAGTAACGAGTCCATCTAAAACGCAGGTACAACAGGCGGCACCGTTCAACTTTATAACAATTGACTATCAGTAGGAAGCAGGCCTATGGGTTATCATAGCGTTTTTGAACACTTGATGTGTAAAAGTATTCCATTATATCTAGTGCCAAAAAGTAAGAGTCGCGCGTTTCCAACGACACAATTTCATCAATGTGCTTTGCAGGCTCATCAGCGAAATATGGGTGGAATTCATTAGTAGATAAGTGACTCCAAGGAAGTCAGTAGTCATGAATCTGGTCGAACCCTTGTAGGTTACCGGAGTGCTCATGGAAAGAACGTTGTGAATTAGCTGCTTTGAGTCAGCGATTGGATGAACCTAAGCTTATTGCAGCTTCGGCCTTTTTAAATATAATAAATCTTGGGTCGGGACATCTATTGCGACATAACGATACGTCTCGTTAACGCTTGCAATCAACATCTCCCATTCGTCACCGATCACAATCTTCGACGTCTCAGCAATCGCCGTCCGACAGCCTGCTTTTTCGTATGCACATAAATGGCCAACCACACAATTACCTCGTGTTTCTCCCTGTTCTGGACTTGTTAACTTAGCACTTACTCCCATATCAGCTAACATGCTTAGCCTGACCGGAAAAACGTAACCGATCTTCACTAGCCACTCTTGTCTTCAACTTCGCTCATAACAACCAGGTACACGACGATGATTCGACGCTGGCTCGGACGCGAAATTGAAAAGCTATAGCAAAAGCGGGCTCCGGAGGTCGTGTGCCTTTTTTCATTCAACTTGACGGGTTGGAAGATGGTAGCGGATCGGTTAGTGTACTCGTTTTAACTCCTTGACCAACGTCCCCGATGTCAGCCAGCGACCAGGTTGTCTCGGCTAGTCCTTATGTTTGCTTGGAGTGCTGGGCACAATCGTCGTCAAGTCGTGGAGTAGAAGAGAGGATGGGGCGTAAACGAGAGGTCGCAGGCTAACAAGGAAGTGCGGCCAGGCAATGACTTGCGCTGAAGTTCACACTGTGGATTGAATCTAAATTGGAAAGAGAGCAGAGGTACGACGACTGTGAGACAGTGGATCCTTGAAATCGAAATAAAGTTGTCAAATACCTCTGTGGATACGCTGGCCAACTATGTATGGTACGTTCCGATGGTCGAATTTTTCTCTTCTTATATTTGACAGGCACCTTGACTCCCACAAAGGATTTTTGGTTAATACTACGGCAGGCGGCATCGCTTCGATGCTTTGTTTGTGTTCTTTCAAGTTTCAGACACCCTGGCGGAATAACACAAAAACATTTCGTATAAAAACGTAGTTCAGTGGTTTCATCGTCAGGTGAGACCGATCAATGAGTATTTGTTGACTATTCGTTAACCTGCATTGCATTCTACACAAAGGAAAAATGCAAGCAAATACGGCGGATGTGAAAATACATGATAATGGGAAGGATCTACTGGAATCAGTCGAGGAATAACGATTTTATTGTCTTAAACTAATTTTTTTTTGTTTGTTAATTTACGTGCATATTTTTTGGTGAGATTTTTCGGTGGAAAAACGAAAGGTAATATCCTGAGTAAAAATGTCAAACAATACATTTTCTACAATTCTATGTGGTCCTTTATGCACCACATAATCGTCTCGCAATATAGTCATAATACAAGGATTGGACCAGTAAAGCCCGAACAAAAAATATTCGAGATGTATACTGATCTTATGTAAACGTAAATAAGAGTTAAGCATGTCTGTGTCGCGTTACATTCTTGCAAAACGTTGAGGAACTTGTAATTTTAATCGTCCTCATATGAGGGGTATCGAATATTATAGAAAATACACATATTTTATAAGTATTGTTTTTATATTACGAATCAGTCAATCAATCACAAGAGTAGAAAGCAGACGTATGATCATGATTAAAGGTCAAGTAATGTTTGTGCACAGCTTTGCTATTCATGTAGCAGGTATATAATATTCCGAGTATGCCGCCAATATAATATGCCGAGAACAACCTTGTTGCTTGCTGTTCGCCGTTGTCATATTTAGGCGTGCGACATTTTAAGCGCAGTCTTTATCAGGGGATTCGAACGTACGAAAAGAAGAATACGCTCGTCTCTTCGTCCGAGATGATTTTAGCTTCTTCGCTGCTCCTGTCCGGTCAAGCGACGCCAAGGTTTGCCGGTTTTTGCACAGACGCTGTTTCGCGCAACTAAGCGCAAGCCAGAACGGGGCAAGAATCTCCGATATTTCATATGACTCAATTAGGCGCAGCGGGAGCTAATTGAATCTTTTTCCCGTATTCGCCTCTTCCTGTCTTCGTAACCCCGGTTTTCGTTCTCGCCAGCCCAAGGAGTACTTAGCATTAGGCAGCCAAACGACAGGAGCGACACCAGCGCCGATGACGACGGAAATCTGACCGGTCGCAGTTGTTTCCTGCCGGGATAAACGTTGGAGGGCTGGCGTGCTTTTTTTTCGAGACCTCGTATCCTCAAGCCTTCTTTGTCAATCGTGGCAGAATCTTAGACCTTCTAGGTTAAGACTTTCTTGGCTTTCTGAAACGATTGCTGGCTAGTTGGCTATCATCTGCACCAGTGGACGCAAGTGGCCCCGTTGCGGAACCCGACGCAGACATGGACGTGGATACGCACACAACTTTGTGCCCATCTACCGGCTATACCGTCTCTTTGCCGTGTCGCTGCTTTCTCTTAGCGAATTTCTTCGTTCTCGCTGGTTTCTTCCCGATCTTACTGCGGAGTCCGCCTCCTTTCAGACTCAATTACTTTCATTTCTCCGAGTTCTATTTTTCCGCCTGCCGCTGCTGCTATAGGTCGTGTGTTTCTTTTCTACGGTCGGCGCTAGTCCTCTTGCGACCGTTCATGTGTCCCGGGGATCCTGTGGCAGCGGCATCTGTGTATCCTGTCTTCCTGCATGTTGTTGCAGTTGTAGCTAGTACTACTGCCACTGTTGCCGTGGTCGCCCTCAGGTATAACAACCTGTCCACACGATATCGTTAGCACTAGCCCGTTCGTTCCCAGTGTGGCGACAGAAGAAAAAAGCTTCGGCCAAGACGTTTTTCTTGAACGAGAAGTGGTCGGCAGTTCTCACGTGTTCAAATAGACACGCGTCTGCTTCATGTTCCACGTTAAAAGAGACTGAGTCTGCTTGTAAGTCTGTCCGTCGGTCAACGAGCCCTGCGACCAAAGACCAGCCGACAAGAGTGGACACATGGGTAAAGCCCGATGAACTACCCTGCACAAAACCTACATGGAAGCAGCCACTATCACCGATGGTAATAAAGGAGACAGCAGCATTACTGAAACAGTAGGTGGTTTTCTTTGACTTATCCGAGGCCACAGGCCTGATAGAGGGATATGAAACAGAGCCAACAAAAGAGAGGTAGATGAGGGACTTTAGGCTGACGGTCAGCCCGACTGGATCTGCTAACTGATGACCAACATACAGGAAAGCAGTTTCGTCGTTGTCATCAGGAGAAAATGGGGCCAAGCAAAACTAAGGAGACTGCCAGCTCTATTATCATCGCAAGTCATGGAAGCTCCCAACTCGTGGAAGGATAGAAGGCATGGTTTTTCTCTCTTCTTCGCTAGAAAGATGGGTAGAAGCCCTCAGCTGACGTGTCATAGACGACAAAAGCGAAACAGAATGAGTAAAATAAGCAGAATAAAAGGAAGAACTTCTTCGTCTTCACATGCTTCTCCTCTACCCACCTATCGCTTGCCTCGATGACTTCCATGTAGAAGCCAAAGGGGGAGGGGGTCAATCAGGAGAACAAGAGTAAGAGGCAACCTCAGAAACAGGAGACTGTATAAAGTAGAGAATTCTAGTCCTAGAGATGCTAGTTGCAGTAATAACAATAGCGGTTCCGTGGTAGTAGCAGTGGCAAATTATTGAGCAAAATCGAAAACTGTCCGAGAGCTACGGAGGGTATGAGGATCCGCCGTCGCCGTGTCAAAGCGGTCAGGGCCGTTGACCAGTGTCGACTAGCTCAACCATGTGTATGTGTATTTGTACGTATGTCCCCGTGTGTTTTAGGATGTGGATGGGTACTGTGACTGTGACGCTCGTTGATTGGCGACATTATTGGAAAATGGTGCTCGTTCATTGCTACCGTGAGTGCTGAGGTTTGGATGTGGTATCCACGCTTTTTTGTTATTTCCCGTTCGCCGTGCACCGCCTGGCGCTAAAACCTTGATTGGTCTCTGTTTATTCGCGTGCATTTACCCCTGTCCTTTGCTCACTCATTTCCCGATAGTAGCACCGCAGTCAGGATGAAGAGATAATGAAGCTTTAGGAAAAATGACTCTTATCGACAGACGGAGAAAGGATGCATCGCATATTTTGATTCTCCCAACTGCGTGAGCTCCAGGGGATTGAGATAGAATAAAGCAATGTAAAAAGCGATGAAGAACCCTCAGGAAGTCAACGGCTGGTTGAACACACTTCACTAACGACGGCGCCAACTCACCGCCGATCGCCAGTTCTATCTGGCAGATGAGCCTATGTGTGAAAGCCTAGCGGTATGTAAAAGCGTGAACATATTCATTGCATAGAAATGTAATAGGGAAAAACTCATTACATAGAGGGAAAGCATTTCGCTGGTAATTGCTTTTGCATAATAAAAGAACTGACGTACTAATTTTGCTGGTAGTTAAGGGGAAAAATAAGTAAAATTAATTAGGCTATTTGTTGTTTAGAAATTTTTAAACTATTCCCAACATAGTTTTTATTAATCAAAAAATAAATATTAGGTTAGAAGGAAAGCATTTTCAAATTTGAATAGTAAAGGTTTTTGCCATCTGGGAAGCCAGGCTATATTTGGTAAAAAACAAAATGGAGGAAATTTTAATAATTGCCTACAGACAGCCTTAAATAGGTTATAAACTTAGTTACTCCACTTTTATTAAATGTATCTAAAGCGCTAGATATGCTCTCCAGGTATCGTTGTACAATAAGAGAATGAGCACAGTATTAAACTGTATACACGGTCGCGTGTATCCAGATATTATGATTACTAGTATTATCATATTATTAGCAATGTACTGTGAATAACTATGAACCGTACTGTTTGTAAATCATAGAAATAAGCTCTTCAAATAAAACTTGTAACGCTTGGAACCTGCAGAGCACAGAAATTTTGCGCCTGTTAATACAACGAGAAGGTAGCGGGCACCCTGCAGTTTGCCCAGCGGGGCGTTTAGCATCGTTTCCTACAAACTATCCACGAGTGTCGCCATACCCAGCCCATGGTGATCAATACACTTGTAGCGAGAATATGTACAGAGAACTCTGCCGAATGCGAGTTTGACTTTTTGTAGATTTTTGGGGGTCTCTTCTTATCTTTCAGTCCTGCATCCTGTAGCTCACATCAGTCGTGGTATGAGGAACTTCGAAGTTATACGAGTACTTCTGATGACTTTTTGTAAGCTTATCTGAATAATCTCAGCAAAGAATTAATCGTGGCCTAGGGCAGTCCAGCAGGACATATCATAACAAGTCCTGTATAACATTGTAATAATAATAACTAATCCATCCGCATCGTCCTATATAACTCGATACCTAATTAGATTATTAAACCACGCTTCTGTTAATAACTTACTATTATTATGGATGTATGGTTAGTTTGTAGTCCATACATGTGAGGTAACTTGCCGAGTTACCGCGTGTCCTTTACTTGCAAAGACGTAATGCGTGAAATGGAAGAATGTAAAATTGGTACACATGAACTTCTCTTATAGAAATAGTTTTTAGAGAAATTTATTAAATATTATGCTTTAGCACATGAGAAAGCAGTTCACACGTGTAGAAAGGTGTGCTAATGACATACGTTAAAATGTATTTGTGCGGCTTTAGATAGCGTAACGGAAATCTTAGTTTTGCTCTATCTAGAGAAAATTAACGGTCATCTTGACGAATACAGTGTGGAGCACAGCTTGCAATGTTAGGCTATAAGACTTTGGACCTATATACACCGCCAAAACTTGTCCTGAGCAGCTGTTGCACGGAAGTAAAAGCCAATTCCTGTGTTGTTCAATATGCTGGTCGCACGATCTTATAGCTTCCCTCTAGATGTGTGCAAAATTTACTCGCGTATTCTCACGTATTTCACTTACGCAAGCTATCAGGGCACACCGCGACAGCGCGCCTATGGGACAACATTAAACCGACAATGAAATAAATTAACGCTAACTTTATCGGAAACCACCGTCTATGTCCGTTCGAAGAGCCTGTGTATAGCTTATTCACTTAAACATCTTAAAATAACTTAAATTAACTTATGGTTACAATGGTGAATGCTGAGTTCTCTGAAACCGTCCAAAAGCCCAGATCTACAATCCGCCTTCCTTAGGTCCAATACTGCGCTGGTAAGCAATATTATGATATTAGACCCACCTAAATAGTAAATATAATTAAGAAACTAATTTAGAGTCACATAGATGGTTATTAAGAATATAGTGCGCAGTATTCACGCTAGCACCATCTATAAGCCACCTGCTGTTAGCAGTGCCAAGTGACTGATAGGGTAACAGCGTTTAACAGCTGAGGTACTTCTCAACTTATCGCTCTTGTCCCATCAGCTATTTCGCGTTTCGTTCTGCGGTGACAATCATTGCAGGAACAGTTAGTGCGATGTCGTTGTTGGAGATATTGTTATGTGAATTCGCCATCTTGCCCATAAGATCTTTATTTCTTTTGCGCTCTCTGTTTCTTGCTAGAAGTACAACGGCCCACACTAGCTATTTTACCGTCTCCATGAAACTCGGTTTTGTGTACAGCTTCGCGTCGTTTTCGTTGTTGATTTTGTAAGGGACGACGCGAAGGTAAGCCATCGTCCACCTCTACCTCTGTTTCTTGCTTGAAGCCAGTTTAGAGTCAGTGGCGCCAGGCTATATAACAATGTCTTTAGTTATAAAAAGCTGCTTCTTCGCCGTCCACTCGCTCGGCCGTCCGTCGGGCTGTTCGTCTGCCAGGCGGCAACGGCTGAAAGCGGCTGGCACTAGTAAAGCTGACGTTAGATGCGCAGCTATACTGCAGCCGAGCTGCAGGCCGCTGTCAGGCTGCGAAATAAAGGTACACTTTCTCGCATTGTACACCCCTGGAACGCTCCACCATTAACGTCAGTGCTAGCGGGCTTCGCTAGCTGGCCTCCACGGCAAAACAGCAACGCCTCCTAAAGAGAAACGAGGAGCGGCCTGCCGGGCACCGACAGGACTGCAAGTTGACGGTGCAGGGAGAATGAATGAGTGACCGGTCGCCCATAGGCAGCATAGGCAATGAGCCGGCATCAATATCCATCGCTGTGCGTGCGAGTTCGGAGCGCCGCCAACAGTGTGGCACATGAAATATAGTCTCTTGGTGAATGTATATGTGTGTAGGCGCGCATGGCCCTCCCTGTTTCAGTGTAATTATAGTACTGCAGTAGATGCTACCACCGCTGGGCGCTAATGTCCTTCCGGTAGTAAGACTGTCTGTAAAGACGGAAGCCATGAGAAAGAAAAGAGAAAAAGAGCTGGATCAGGAAAGAAAAAGGCTAAGAGTACGGAGTTGATCTTGAAGATGCTTGCATGATATCGGATTTATGATTAGTATTATTGCTAGAGTTATTATGAACATTTTATTTTCTTGCTATAGTTGGTTTCACTCAAGCGTAGCGTTTAATTGTAGTATTTCATCAGCTCGTAGTTAGTGTGTCCAGATTCTGTAAATGTGCAAATATCCGTCAAAGTTTCTATTAACATAAATAGTCAAACTATAATGTTAAATGAAACAGTTGTCGGTTAGGTGTACGGGGCCTGAATACGAATATGTTAAAACAGCGGTCTTGTAAACAAGTACCATTATTATATCTAAATAGGCTCTAAAGCTATATAAAGAGCGCGGCTACGCGCCTTTTTTAATTTTTGTTATTATTTATAGCTTAAAATAAGTGTTGTATTTACAACCTGTAGGTTGCAGACTAGTTGTCGGGCGAAAACAAACGTACCTATTCACTGGGTCCTATTTTCAACAAATGCTCCAGTAGACAATTCTGTCTCATCGGACATCTCGTTAGCGTCTAGCGGAGAGGGCTTTGGGCGGCAACTCCCCGAGGGGCTCACCTATGTCTTGCATTTTCCTTGTGTTCGCGCTGGCTCGAAGGTGTGCGAGCCAAACGGGAGTTGTTGATGTATATTTTCCTAATGAAGAACACCGCTAGTGCATGCGTTAGAATCGCTGCTATGTTCAGTAGTGGATATTCGTTGTTGGGATGCGTGAAACACATAGGGAGCAAACAAATTTGGCCATATTGTGTAGGACCTGGAGCTCGATCGATCTTGACTTCAGTAGTGAATAGCAAATAGTTATCGTTGGTAGCTTTAGTAATGATTATTTCCGGCATTGAAGATCGGCATGAAAAGGCTACACAATAAAATGCCTGTACACCCCTTTCTTAGCACTGTCTTTCAAGATAACTGATAGAAGTTTTTCTGAATGACGCCGTCATGACAGATTAGCGCGCATCATCTAAATCTATTGGAAAGTAAACAATGCAACAGATATCTACAGCGGTGGTTGTCTGTTTCAGACCTAGCATTTATTTGAGTCAGTTTTCCTCGAACCGTGAACACTGAACAATCCAGACTAAACGCTTCGCATAAAACCATCTCTTCTAGGCAGACTGTTGAGGTCGTGAGGCGTGCTGTCGATTAAGAGCTTCGTAGCGATCCTATGTTTTGGAAGAGTGCGTCACATGCGCTATGTGATGATACATGCCACATGTTTCTTTAAATTAAACGTTTTCCATTAATAATCTTAGCGAGTTCGCCCGCGCAAAGTAGTGATCGTTGTTTAAATGGCTTTACGGTCGACGCGTCTCCGTTGCTGCTTTTACCAAGATGAACGTCTGCCTTACGAAGCGAGGTACGAAGAAATCATTTAAAACAACTCAGTGTTTCTCGTGAATGCAAATTTCGAATAAAGCATGACGTGTTGGTCCGTTAAGTTAAAAAACTTGGATCGATTTCTTTAATTGAGTATTGACAGCGATCAATGGAACGATGCTGTTTACGAATTTTGCTATAGTAGAAGCTTAGGAATTGACTCAGTTGACCTTCAGCGTACATTTCTCCCACTTGATACGAGCACTTCTCCGGTGAATGCACTATTGTTAGAAGCTGCATCTTGCGCTGAAGCTAAAACCAAATGGCCTGAATAGAAGGCCCGCTTACGGCCTGCAGACGGCCAAATGTGAACTTTCTTTCGCTGCATTGATTCAGCTTCAATGCTACTATACGGTCCTTGTAATAGGCACTTCTGGCAAGAAAGAAGGCGATGATTTAGGTGCTACTGTTGAACAGCATAAGTTCACCGAGTGCCTAAACAACTGCCTAAATAGAAGTTGAAGTTCCAATTATTTATATTGAAAGTACGTGACGCTTTGGAGGTGAATATCCTGCACTGAATATTTGACGCTAATCCCCGGGTTGCTTCGAGACATTCTACACTCTCAAAATGATTTCAAGACATGTGATAATAGAGGAATGGAGCAGCGGGCCAGCACTAAGGGCCTTCACCAACGGCAGCTGAATAGACATGTACACATTAAAACATTACCAATAAGTATAGAGATAAGTACAATTTAGAGAAGACTTAACGAGATTATGATCGAACACATATGTCGCTTGCCATTACGTCAAACAATTGGGACGTGTGAAGCAGTGACAAAAGTTTATGAACGCCTCGATAGCTTGGCTACATTTTTATTCGAAGTAATTGCTACGTTCCAGCCAATCCATCGCATAGCAGATGCTCAACCATAAACGTTTTTCGAAACGATTTACTGGAAGAATACGCCCATG
>NW_019211456.1:15144934-15268172 GCF_002443255.2 Varroa destructor
TACATACATTCATGTTGACATTAGGCTTTACGACGAACACAGGAACTATTCTATTACTAAACTCACGAGCTATTTTTCACATTCAACCAACAAAAGCGATTTATGGAAATTGTGTATCTTAGACAGACGCAGGCCTCGTCTATAATAGTTTGTTTTTGTTCCTCGAAACAGTTGAGGGTACATCTACGAGTCCGTAATAAGCACTTTGCCGATGGTAATGCAAGTGGCCATTATTCCAATTATCGAGCGGTTTTTCCAAAGCTAATAGATAAGGTCAGTTTTTAGGTAAGCAGAGTTCTGCTGTTAGATCTGTCTGTTTCCCACAAACGTAGACTAGCAATATGCGAACGGCGCTGAATATAAAAAAGCTCCTACGCACATATTACACTGTGGTCACAATGGGTGGCCCCAACTGTGACCGGCCGTTGCGCCGTAACGCATCTTCTCCAAAACCATAGTTGACTAGCACATTTGCGGTGTAGCAGCTTAAACTTTCCTTCAGTAGTTTACAAAGCACCTATAACAAAATGAGGAACATAAGGCAAAATTAACGCCGATATGCGATGTAACAGCGACGTCCTTGAGTTTGCGAATACGTATCGTGGCACGAATATAATAATCCTTTCGTGATTTTACCGCTGTTGGACGACTGACTGTATGCGACTGCAGCGACTCCTGTAGAGGGATCGGACGTGCCTCATCCGGTACGTGCGTTCGGATCCAATACAGAGTTCGTCATGTAGGATATGTACCTGGATGTGGGGCGTGTCATTGATCCTATAAAAGTCATGTGCCGCCTATTATATCCTTATTCTCTGTGTTCTTTCCAGGAATTTGTATGTTTTATGTTCGTGCACATAAACGATGCTATGCAGTTCCGTAGCCGTACATTGTCTCTAAGTCTGCCTCTGTTCTCCTCCTCAAAGGATTCGTTCAGTTTACAAAATTCAATTTTCAAAATATATTTTTCATAGTTTACTAGACAATCGCTGATCTTGGCCTAATAGACTCTATCTGTAGCTGATCCTTGTATAAGAGTAAGGTCAATTTTGGCGAACGCATAACACTTATATAAAAATTGATTATAGAAGATCCTCAGTAGCGTTGCCTTTCGCTAAAATAGCCAGATGGTGGGAATGTGATAACGTGCCTGCATCTGCCACAAGTACAGATTAAAGTTAGTTGAAAATGCCAAACGTAGCATAAATTCTGCGTTGCAAAATACCTCCATTGTCTGCGGCTATATTACGTAAGCAGTAATAACAAGCTAGGGTGACTGTATGGAAGTACAAACTTTCTTATCAAACAAGTAGTGTTGAATGCAAAAATAGGCACGAAAATAGAAGCAATAGAGAATTCAATTCCTAATTGGCGTCATAAATGATTTATCATATAAATGTATTACAAGTTTGTTGAGCTTGGGGGTCACTGGATTATCGAGCTAATGTGATGTATGCACGTGAAACCAACTGGATTATGAACTGAACGGCCAGTCCGAAAAAAAATTGGACGAAGGTTCATTTTTGCATTTATCTAATCGCTCTGTTGTCCCTGTGAGTCCTACTTGGAAATTGTAAACGTGAGCATATATAATATGGCCACAGTTTCACTAGTAAATGCAAATAAGAGAAGAATGCACTATAAATAACGCAAGTTAAACTAAATAACGTTAACAAAATTAGAAGTAGAAGGACTGCTTCCTACAGTGTGAAAAAACAGCAAAAAGGAGATGTCCTGAGAGAAAGACAGAATCAAAGCAGGACTGAAGCTACGGAATTCTCGCGCCATTGGCTAAATTCTTTTACAATAGGTTTAAGAAGGAGTCAGCACTAACGGCAAAAAGCATATGACTCGAATATGTTAATGCTGACACACCTCTTTGTTCCACTTCTTCGTTGTGGTACAAACAATGGATCAAGATTTTCTAAGTGCAAGCATTTCCCGGGGTGCGCTTACATCATGCTTAGCCGTTACGAGCATATATATGACTCTATATACGTTTACGTTTAGTTTAATAATAAGTAACAGTTTTTATTTATTCGACTGTAATTGGTGGAAAGTGTATTGAATAAGGGGCAGCGCAAGCAGAGACTGCTATTCGAAACCATAGTAGAGTATGTGCCATGAAGCCCAGATCTCTCTCAGAAGTTCTGACTGTATTAATTGCAGACATAAATGGTAGACTGGCACATAGGAACACGTAAGGGCATCGCAATAGTGAAAAAGTCAGTGAGTGCTATTCATACGGAAAACATCTGGACGAGCCTGGTCTTTCTGTCAGAGGACAACGGCTAACTAAGACAAATTGCAGAACCAGTGGGACAATACATAAGGAGCCTGTTGCAAAACCCCTTTAACCCTTGTCCTATCGATAGCTCTGTGCTGGCTGTTCCACGACTCGATCGAAGACAGCGGCGAGAAGTTTACGTTTATGACATGGTAAGAACTGTCTTTGTCCGTGGGTCACTTACGCTTCGGTGTCCACATTCACATATTTTGTCCCATAGACTAGGCAAAGAACACGACGTATGAGGTGAAGGGTTCTGCGAAATCTTGCTCAGTACAGCCTAATTGGCAAAAAGTCCTGTGTCTGTACGGGGCTGTAGAAGGTCGTGCTATTGTGGCAGTGGAAGGAAAAGAGGGAGACGCAGAGGAAGAACAGAAATGATGTCGGCGGGGACCAGCGGCAATTGATCCTACAGGACATTTTCTAGTAAGTTTATATTCGTCGGAAAAGCGTCTGTACGTGCCTGAGTCAGCTACCCCGAGCTAGCACTACAGGTCTTTTCAGGTTACTAGTGTTAGGAAAACGCCGTACCCGACACAACCATCCACATTGAGTTCAATATTTTGAAGTGAGCAACTGCTTTCACAGATTATTCAAGCAAGCATATCGAAAGCATGATTGTTCGTGGATATAGAAATATAAAAGCACGTAATTCCTCGCATGCCTATATTCGTATTCGTTGGCATTCTACTGAATGTGAGAATCCAAGATGTAGTTCAGTGCCATCATATGCGCGTCTCTGAGGATGTCAAATTTATTGGCACAAATAATAGGCAGTCTTATATACATAGGTATGTGTATAGGATGCTTAGACCAACTATCTGTTTTAGAACTTCGGGACATGTCTTTGCGGCAACGCGTTTGTGCCATTTTAATGGAGAACTAACATATATTGCACACAGAACAGATCACAGTAGGACAAAAACCCTAACCTTTATAATAACAACTAATGCCTGTCTCGAACGTGTGTCGTAAACAGATAATAATAGAACGTGCATTATCGACAACGGTAAAATCCAACTGTCATGGTATCGCTCTATAGTTCTTTAGCTAGCGTTCACCTCTGTAAGAGGTCCAGAAATGTATAACAAACTCCAATGGACGGCTGAATTCTGCTCAATCTTCGTTTTTCACGCTAAATGCATTTCTTGCGCAGGAAAATGGTAGGGTGCCTTGGCTTGCTACTGTGGTATAAACTTAATGCCTGTTTCTAGTCGAGATGCCTTTGTAACGGGGGCCACAATGCGGTATCATCTTCAGAATCACAGCGCTACCGTAAATACACGCCTAAACTATGGTACATAACGTAACGGAGACGCTTGTCGCAAAAAACTACTCGGGACGACTGCATCTGGCCTAAATTCCCGTGAGAAGCGAGGACTGCGGCTGCATATTATAGCCGTGAGCGTCCAACACAAGTTCGTAAGTGTAACATCCACAAGGTGAGCCCGACCTCCGCCATATGTACAAGGATTCGTCGAGGCAACATGTCGGTTGCCCTTTTTCTATTTTAGGTTGGCATCTAGGAAGCTGGAACTGGTAGACGGTTACGCGGAGAGTCAAACTCTTAAGATCTGCATATTTGAAACCTTTAACCGCCATCGCTTCTACCTCTCCCGTGTAGCCAGCCCGAGCAGTGTTTTAAAGGGGAAATACGTTTTCGGCGGACTGTGAGCACGTACAATATGGGATAGCTTATTGGTCTTTCTAATAGGCGTAGGAGAAAAGTTCGTTGTCGGAATTGGCTCCGGAAATATCGGAAATACGATGCAGACATTTTGGAGTACTTATTCGTCTCTAATTTTATGTCGCTTTGTACATGTATGGTAAAATAATGATATTACTACGAAACATGTCATGTTGAACATGATAATAATAATAATATCTACTCTGGCAGTGTATCGTTATGCTAGTACCAGTCGGCTTTACAGCATGATACTAGATTGGTCTTCTCTTCGAGATTCGAGTAGGCCTTCGGTCAACGTCGATCGAGTTTATCGGGTTGGTTTGTTCCTCAACATCTTGGAATGAGTCAACACGTGCCGGCTATAGGCCGACGACTAATGCGCGTGGCTTAATCTAGTCGGTCTTGGGGTGACATCGAATACACGTGCTCGGATTGAAAACGTATAGTTAGTATTCAAACGTCTAGTTTGCATATAATTACCGTGCAGCTGAAATCTTGGAAAAGCACTACTCGTGAGGCAGAAAATCGTATTTGCGTTACAAACAAATTTGCATATTCGTTATTGTAGAAGAAGAAGAACCTGAACCTGAACCTGGAATATCAGGAATATCTCAACCATTGCTTAAAACATTCGTACGAAAGTATTATTTTAGCAATATAGGATCATGAATCTCATGATCACCAGGTCGAGAGACGGAAAGTGTTAATATACCTAAAGTAATTAGTATTTTAGATTTTACGGTATACTATATGTGCTGTACAACCATTCATGCTTCAGTGCTTCATATGCCTCACAAACATGTAACTACTTTAAAAAATAGCGTTCGTATAATGTTTCTATATGTGTTTCCGACTTCATGAACTGTCTAACTTTGCGCATTTCTATACCTTGGCAGTGTCTTGATATTGTCTGTTTAAATAACATAGGGTAAAAAGTAAAAAATACGGTAAATAACACAGAATAAGGCTAGCATATTTCGGCAAAATGCTTATACCTTTTTTTCAGCGAATACTTCCGTGACGCTTTGCAATACAAGTATGTGCTAGAGTTGAGATACCGATAAATTTAACATATCGCAGAAGACTCCTTTGACCCGCAGCGCTTTTGTTTCCTTCACTAAATTCGAATTGTTTAATGTAATAGATTCATCGGTCGATTTCTAAAAAATTTATCGACAATAAAATTTTGAAAGAGCGTTGCAAAAAACAGCGTCACCATTGACATTACCAACAGTTCTGTATCTAGGCCAAAAACCACCAACGAGCTTATATGTGCCTACTAAAAAGCAAATCGACTTGTATAGGATCGTTTTAGGTGGATCGCAGAGGCACAGTAAAAGGCTTTTCGTACCGATAACGACAGTAGCAAGTACAATATAAGCAAAAACGCTTCTTTCTGATGCGAAATCCCTGGAGATTTCATAGACGTACGCACTGGGAACCTACTGTTCTAAATCACCTGCTGCCATAAGTTGTAAATAGAAACAGCGGTCATGGGGCAAAATGATAAGCATTTTGTTTATCCAGAATGTTCCCCTAGTTAATTATAGCAGAAACTCTAGTTTTTAAATTAAAAAATGAATATTATCATCCGGTGTATTTTTTAGTTTAATTTTTTAAGTCTAAAGCCTGTAATTTTCAATCTTACCGGTACTAAACGCTACGGGGAGTACCATATTACAGTCGCAGTAGCGTTTTCGTCAGTGTCGCGGCCGCCGCTGGAAAATATATTAAATTTAAATAGGGAAAAGGCTGGGGAAAATGGATCAACACGAGGTGAGGGAGTGCGAGGCGGTTAGTCGAGGTAAGAGGATGTCAGGTAGTGAGGGTGATGGGCAAAATATTTGGACCGTTTTGGGCCACTTTTTTCAACGTCAGCCAAACATTTTCGGCTCCGACTATCGTGTACTATGCCCGTATGTATTATATGACTTATACTGTGGCGATGCTAGCGTGATAGTAATTGTGTGACGAAGACGCACTGAACACGCCCCGCTGATCGGACTATATGTTTCACTGCATCTCTCCTTTGTTTTCTTTTATTCTCTTGGGCAGTACGCTACCGCTGCTTCCGTCCGTACCAATGGTGCTGGACAGTGAAACGAGCCGACGGTTGGTGAAGGAGTCAAAACGCTGGGCTGTGCAGCGTCAGCAAACAGCGCCACACTATTACACATCACGCTCGCATGCGCCTTCCTTCATTGTTTCCTCTTTTTTTCTTTTTCTTCATGCACTGCTACTGGCCCAGCTGCTTCGAGGCTTTGGTGGGGCTCTGGACCGTTGAGCAGTCGGGCGGGCAGCGTTCGTCTGCCCGTCTGGATATCCAGTTTCTTTGCGTTCAGCTGCGTCTGTTCCTCTTCTCTGGTACTTCAGTACATCAGTTGCCGCTCTCGATCAGTGCTACTGAAGCAACAACGGAGGGTCAAGTCTTCAATGGGTCCACGGCTCAGCGACCACCAGCTCTATCGTTGCGATGGAGGTTGCGACGATGGCGGCCGTTCCTAGTGGCTTTTTTGAGTCAAATAACAGCTATTCGATGCTACTCTGCCAGGGTCTACCGTGATCGGCAGGAAACTATGGCCTATCAAGCCACCCCGCGACCAAAGGCTGAGCACAGAAACAGGCAGTAGGATGGTAATAGGTTGTTGCCTTTCTACCTCGCTATTCTGCGTTGCTGCTTCAGAATCTTTTTGTTCTGAAGCTATCGTTGAAGGGACTAGTTCAGGGAACAAACGCAACCACCTGTAGCATAAGGAATACGCAGCTGAATAAGGAGCCGATTGTTCTAGCTTTCGTTTTATATCACGTACGTAATGTATATCAAGCTATTTTACTTCATCAATAGCTGAACAGTGATGTTAAGCTAGATCCACAAACTTGGATTAGTTTCATTTATGCAAATTTTTTTGGAAAGGTGCACAATTCTTTTGATCTTGCTGGATTCTTCTGAGTTTACTCCGACAGATTTATGAAACGGCATGGCAATCATACAAGAAGCTATAAACTCTAATAATAATTCATTATGTTCCTTATTTTTTGATTTCCTGATTCCTTATTTTTATTTAGTACCTTACATACTAATACGCGAAGTATTATATAGTTGCAGTCTATTGGATTTACTAAGGGCATAGAGAGTTTCGTTGTGTTTATTCTTTCGTCAAATGTAACGGTAGCGAAGCATACGATATTTAGAATCTGACTTAATATTCGATAGATATTTTTATTTTGACCAAATACTGGCACCAAATATGGGTAGCATAGCTATAAGCAACAGCGTCCCCCAGGAGTATCTATATACGATTAGGGTGCGTGGACATGTAGATATCTCCCAACGAGTGGGCACCGAAACTAGCGTCGACCATCCGTACAGTGCACGAACTATCACTGAAGTAATTTGACCAGATACCTTAAACCTTATTATGAGGGCAACGTTCCACGTTGAAAACGTTTACAGTTGACACGCACTATTTGCATACCCACATATACTGCATTTATACTATAATAACGCGATCTCGCAGGTTACCTCTAAACTTGCTGAATTTAGGTCTGCGTTTATAAGTGTTTTCCCTCGCTCGTTCTCCCCTTACGGCTAACCTAACTATACATATATACACGAACGCACCATGGCTTACCAGCCTTCTATCGTCCATCCACTCTGATGCCAATACCCGAGGGGTCGACTATGCGCGCAATGTAGAAGAAGTCTACCTTTTCGTCCTTTGAGGTTAAAGTGAGGTATTTGGAACTGTGTTCGGCTACGTTGCATGTAGGGAGCAAGTCAGGTAGCGCTTAGTTCTGCTTAGCACAACTTTGTCACCTCGTTACACATCTGTGTTTCTTCCTATTTGGCTGGCCTTTCTGCTTCTCCCATTTTTCCTTTTTCCCTAGAGACGCGAATCTCTCCTCACTACTCCACGGCGGCCAGGAGCTACAGGGCAATGCTTACTATGACATCAGCAGCGTTGTGCTGATGTGCAGCTGTTCTACTGCGTTTTTTCCCATCCGCCTCTACCCTTTCGTAGAGAGTGCTGTCCTGATGGACAACCCGTTGTTCGTGCTGAATAGGAGTGATATGGACAATGCGGGCTGGAGCCACCGTTTTGTGGCAAGGCCAGCATAGCTCCTATTACCTTGTACCGGCTTTGTTCGTATTAGCACTTACTGGCTTACTTCGATTTTACTATGGTTCACGCCTGCTCCTTTTGCAGTGTGCCCTTAGGCCGGCAAACTACGTCCGCCCTCAGTGTGGTCTTCTTCTGAAACAGCACACTAAATCACTGCTTTGCAACTCTTTCGATACACGTACCCAGATATAGTGTATTGAAATACAACTGTGATATTTCACGTCTCTATATGACAACATCTAGGGACGACGCCTGGATAAGAGACCGAACATTTTGGGAAGAAGAGGAAAACAATGAGAACGAACGATTTTCGTAGCCGTTTGCAGCTGAAGGAGAGAAAAACAGCACGAATATTCGAGGAGCGTTACTTATAACGTCTGCCGGGCTTTTAAGCACTGAATGTGCGTGTATGCTGATCGGTTTGTCTAGCGACCCGACGGATCTTTCGCTGAACGTCTGTCCAGGTCTGTTCTGTAGTTACTATAAAAGTACGCCTTGGAAATGAAAACTCGATGCGAAGGGGTACAAATATGAAAAATGGTTACGGCGAAAACTTCTTCGAAGTGTAGATTTTGAGCACACGGTAAACGATGGAAGAGAAGCAGCTTTTTTAGATCTTAGCCAACCAGGCTGTTCACCTTCTTTACATCATCTGCTTTCCACTGCCGTGTCACTATATATTCTGGCGCCTAATCGACTTAGGTTTACGGGTAGACATCCACCAATGACCCCGTTTCAGTTGTGGTGGCGTCCGTAAATGTTGCGCCAAACTCGCTCATACGATGTCTAGCGAAGTGAGTTGCTATGGGAGCCCGAAGCCTCGAACAAGCACTACTTCGTTGCCCAGTCCATGCGTCTTACCTTCTCTTTTCCAAGAGCCTGGCTAACCTATATTCACGAGTGCCAGCTACCGTGAATACGAGACCAGCATGAATGAGGCGTAGCTTGAGTACCTTTCAATCTTCATACGATTTGCGACGGTACCTGTATTACTATCGATGTTTTAACGTCAAGAACTTACGAGACATTAGAGTACTATAAAGAGTCGTACAGCCCAGAAGTATATAGCGCTTAGCGTACGTTCGAAATATGACCACTAACATAAAGTTCATCCCTAATGTAATAACTAAACATACTGGAATTATCAGAATTACTTACCTTGTAATACCACAACTTCAAGAGCTACGTTTTGGCAAATCAGGATTCAATGATTATTGAACAACGACTCTAATACACATAATCGTTTCGAACAGTCGAACGACAGCCGTCAACACCAGCTAATGAAATTAGATAGACGTATTAATGGTAATTTAATCCAAAAAGGTTAATTTAGGCTTAGAGAAAGAAGAACCTAGGTCAGGTCCAACAGGATGCTCAAGTTAAGCAAGCCAATAAGCATTTAGAACAAGGTATTGCCTATTAACAATAAAATCTTTAAAATTCTATTCACACTATGGGCCCGCAAATTGCGTTCAGCACTACCCGTCGTCTGATGAACAAACACTTCGAAGCAATGGCAGCGACAATGTCCTCACAGAAGTCCTGCTCAGCAGTAAATCGACAGAGAAAATCTTGAAATGCAGAACTGGAATAAGCAGGAGGACTCCTAATATAAACGATTCATATTGGTAAAGGATATCTGAAAGGAGAGCCACTTAGCGGCACGCCTCCTGTTGAAGCAGATATTGATTCCTATTTCGGCGACGGAAAGGCAAATAAATACAAGTTCGTTAAAACAACAGCGAAAACGTGCTTAGTGATTTGCATGCAAGCCAGCGACCAACTCTGGACGTCAACCCAAAGGTAGCCAAAAGTCCTTCAGCGGTTAGTATTGGTTAGAGTATTGGTTAGTTATTGGAGGAAGAGGCTTCGGTAGCCATTGGCCGAAGTGGGCGCGCACCCAAAAAGGGAAACTAATTTCGCCAAATTGACATTGGCCGACCCATCCAAAAGACATGGCTTGGGAGCTCGGAACAGAGCGCCATTAGTCGATCCTTGATGGATTCGGATTCGTCTATTTTAAATGAGAAACAGAGTTAGCCTTACAGTCAACAGTCGGATAATAAAAAAAAAGCGGTAGCTTTCTCACACTTAATGGCAGGCGAGGTTCAGCAGTAGCAAGAATCCTCTGTCTTTTTTAAGGGGTATTTAAAGACAGATTTGCTACAAATAAAGTAAATAAACGTGTTTCACGTTGACAGACTTTAGAATGACGCAAAAAACATTTATTCTTAGTTCGAAATGAGGCTGCTTCTTCGTTTGTATATTTGCTAATGCCTCTTCGAACTATTTGTGTTGCGTATAAGATATGTACCTGCATAACTGCTATGTGTTAAACTGGGCCGACTGTTTTGCCACTGGTATAGTCCTTGGGATTATGAATCCGGTTTAGGATAAGCGTGATATGCGCAATGTACGAATGTATGAGTTTCGAACTCAAGTTTTGGAATTATTTAAACACGGCGGATAATATTATGTTTGGGCCACCACTGCTGCTACGAAGAAGTTTGAGGAGTTTAAAACTGGGGTGAGCCTGACATACCCGCCGGGCGCTGTCTAAATGATGTCCTGATATCTTTCTGATGACCTATACTAGCCCGAGGGCTTGAGCGCAGCCATTGCTTCTAGCTGATAATCAGTCCTATCGGGGTAAAATAACACTGCACGAAGAATGACCGACGAAGGATAAAGAGGACAGCGGACGTAACACTGCACATATAACCCACATGGAAAACTCCACAAACAAAGATGAACCACATTCACGGACGCATAGCAGCGTACTTGATGTTATGGCAGTATTCCTTTCCGAAACGAAAGCATGAGACTGTGTTAAAAGAATAATAAAGTTTAATTGAAGGGTAACTTGCATACAACACGACAGCTTGAAAAAACAATTGAGTGATTTTGAGAAAATAACGTACGAGAGTGGGAAGCACTTAGAGTAATAGTGAAAGAAAAGAGAATCGTTAGAATTTAGACGTTTATGGAAAGAAAAAAGTCTGTCACATACTGAAGCAAATTCTTACTATCAGTGTAACCTAGAAGAAGATCGTTCCAGGATGGTTTATATCGTTTAGAATTTCGAGTTACACAGATTTTTTCTATTTTTATTTTGATAGTCGATCCAGGATAAACTATCTATCATTAGAACCGTTTAGTAAATGTGCCAATTGATAGGCCCGACACTGACTTTAATTATTCCGTCAAATGGCTGGCACTAGGGGGTGTGTCTATGATCTACTACATACAATCGAATATTACGAAAATAGGCACATCACCGCAAGCCAAAATTTCACGTTGCAGTTGAACGTTTGTGAGACAAGGTCTCTTGGCACTGCTGTAGCCGTGCAAGGTACGGGCTTAAATAATAGCAAAATATTTAATTTGTCTATGGTCTACCATCAGATACGCCGGATGGATTACAGTTTATGAGATTATTTTTATAGAACTGTGTTGCTACACTTCCTTCGTTTTGCTATCTAAAGTTAGGCATCCCACTATCCTATATATGTAACACTCTCTACTGCTTCCGGCAACGCTCCGGTCGTCGTGAATCCAGTTCAGCTGTCAGTTGGCTAAGGTGCTTCTATCGATGTGGCCGTTAATGGTAGTCCAGCAGTCCACAGTCTACTGACCGTTATCGATGGAATGGACTCGGCTGGAGTTCCGTTGACCGCTCTGTCCCTAATCCTTATGCGGCTTAGACCATTCACAGAGTACTTCTGCCAACTTGCCTGGTTACCCACGTTGCAGAACAAATTCCTGCTTCGTTTGCCTGTCCGGTTGTCGAACTGGTTAGCCGTTTGGCCCCAACCTCGTCGCTCCCAAGCCGTTTCCCGTTGCTCGACTACCTGGTTCTTTCGGCAGTCTCTTTTCTCCTCCTGTTTGCTCGTTTCCGACAACACGACATCTTTCGCCCTGTCTGGTTTTACGGCAGGTACAACGGTCTTGCTTCTTGTCATTCGTGCAACGATGCAGCTGTGCCTGCGCCGAAGCCGCATTACCGCACATGCCAAAGTATCGAGTAAAAGCCCACTGAGCGAGGAAAAACACTATTTCTACTGCCTCGTGCTTTCTCTGCGCCGTTATACGGGAGCCAATAGTGGAAGCTGATAAATATGAACTGGCATTACTTCGTATCACGTGTAATGGCGGTAAGAGTGCAAGGTTTCGCAAGACACTCGATGGTGGTGAGGCTCTGCAGCTTTCGCTATCATTTGGAATACGAGGGAATTGGCGTGAGGATATGCCTGTCGAATATTGAATTGGTAATACTAAACGTGGGCGTTTCCAGGATAGCAGTAGCAAGAAGCGAAAAAAGCTGCAATGCGGGAATCGAACGAGGCGTCGAAACAGTTTGTACGAACGGAGATCCATCTTTCTTCATTTAACCATTTACTCGTTATGTAAAGCTGAATGGATTTTCGGAACGACTGTGCGGGTGGGGAGCATTATAGGAGGGCTAAAAGATTGCATCTAAAGGGGGTGTATTGATTAGTTATTACTATATGGAGGAAAAAAATACGAGACACGTTTAGTGACAGTGCGTTTCTGTAGTCCACGTACAGACATAGAAGTCTGACATGTTAGGCGAACAAACGAACTCACTACTTGGCCTCTTGATCGCCAAAAGATTTCTTAGCTTCATGAAGTCGTGTTTTGAAAAGTACTCGTGAATTTAAGAGCAGTTACAGTTAAAGTATATATAATGACAATATTCCGTTCTCAGAATACGTTGCAGGCACAAATTGATGTTAGTAGCCTAACTGACCTTTGCTATACTAAGGGCCACGTGCACCGGGGTTTCGATTCGTCTACAGAACACGTCAGACCTCATGCCCTGTAATACTTTCCTTCTTGGTATTTGCTTCGGTCGGCATTATCACCCAATAGATACAGCAACTAGATAATAAACTGTAAGCATAACGGCGTGCAGATTCTATAGTGGCGAAACAAAAAGACTACCACCGTGCAGCTGTGAGTGATATTGGTTTCGCTCAGGTAGTAAAGGTGTCTCATGACACAGAAACAGGAAAAATAGGCAAGAGAGTTACTGAGCGATGATCTCCTGGGCGTTGAGCAGGTGAGGCGCATTTCCCTGAGCGACTGTGAGGCACCACTTTGAGCAACTGTTCTTACCATTTCAGTTTCGTTCGGTCCCTTGGCACAGAGGGTTTCGTGCTCGCGGCACAAGCTGGGCACGCGTCCAAGGCCTGAAGTGATGCTCAAGTCTCAGCTGGCTCAAGCGTCGCTAAGGTAGTTGCAGCTTCGGCCTTCTGCTTCACCAACTATCAAGTGATGTATTGAGGCTCTTGGCAAAATATTATGGCTCGTCTGCGGTAGGTCTCGCCTTGCCCGCGCTCCTCGATCCCCCCATGTGGGTGTTCTCCCAGGGGTAAACGGGGGAATAAGTGGGGTCTACTAGTAAGCTGCCTTCCGTATATGTCGTTGGATAACGATGCTGTGAGGTTGTCGAATCGGTAGACCCCAAAAAGCAAGAAGCAGGGTTGGCACAGTAAGGGAAGGCCCGCTTGACTACTTCGGGCGAAGACGCATCAATTTCAGCGCATTTTCAAGCAACTTGCTCACTTGCTTTCTTGGTAGTCGGTGAGCAACCAACGCCGTCCAACGTTTCACTCTCATCAATATCTCTTCCTATATTTCGATACTTAGCAGGCTCCTCTATACGGCTAGTCGAAACTTGGACAGCTTCGATAGCTAAGTAGCCAGCCTTGCTTCTGCACGAGCACGGAATACAACGAGCAAATTGTGAGCGGTGGCAGCCCAACGAAAAATGGTAATAAGCAATTCCAGCGAGGACTGGCTACGTGTTCGGTAAAAATAAATGATCAATGAAGTTTTTTTCCCGTTATTCTTTTGTCGAAGAAGAGGAGCCATAAGCTCGACGCACGAAAAGAAACCCCACGAAAAGTAGAAAATGTGTCTTAGTTGATTGGCCGGTTGGCACGACGGTACGACAAATCAAACGAACTGTTGGGTATTCGTTCTATGACGTGGACCTGATATGTGCAACCTCCTCAATGGCATGTGTCGTGCATTACAAATCAAAACTGATCGATCTTTATGGTACGTAGGTCGCTGATACGTGGTCTACGGCCATTTGAAGATTGACAGCGTTTAGTTTCTAAATTTCAACGCTTTCTCTAAAGTTTCTTGCTTACAGAAGCCCTACCGCAGTTAGTAATCGCCATCGTTAAATCATCTTTATAGTTCTATTTTGTAACAGCCGGTAGACTAATAAATGGCAAATTGAACTATGTACCTGATTATGATAGGTCATGCACGCTCTTAACTGACACCAATTAGATTACACGATGCAACCCAATGCTCTCAAATTTTGCAGTTTTCCTTGCGTTTGATTCAACTTGAATGATTTCCCCTTTGAGAACTTATCGTTGATTAGTTAAAATATATATTTATGAACTAGGACAACACACAGATTAGTATGTGAATACTCAAATGTTATTTACCGTGGGAATTTAATTCTAAGCAAATACAACTTACTCAGAACGCAGACATGTGTCTGTTATTTGTTGTTATTACCGGCAGGAGACGTTCGCATTCGGGTGTTCCATCAAGCAAGGAATGCGAGACGAGTCAAAGGGGACACTTGGGATAATCCATCGCGGAAATTACCCCGTCTGGGTCTTGCAAAATTGATATGACATTTGTCCCTATCTGCTCCTTCTCGCAGCCATGAAGCGATAACAGCCCCAGCTTAGCACCACGCAGAACTCACCTGACTTGCCCCGTTTTCCATTCCCCAAAGATCTGAGGCCAACCGGCCTCCTTCTCTTCCTATGTGTAAGGTCGACTTCCTTCGTTCAGACTTGGTCACTCGTTTCTCTTCACCCAACTTCTCCTTCTTAGTATGCGCACGGTGGTCGTATTGTGCGATCCACGCGTTCTTCTCGACTGCCCGACTGTTGCCCAGATCTTCTATCGTTTGCAGCCTAACATGTCGCTCTTCTTCGTGTATCAGCCGCCTCCCCACAACAGACTGTTGGCGACCGTAGCCGTTTGAGTGATGGGGGAATGAGTAGTATATCTCATCTCTACCGATGGCACGATGCAGCTGATCGATGACCAAACACTTGGAGTAACCTGCTGTATCCGACAGTCCTTACCCCTATCAGCCCACCAGAAGCTTATATTATTTTCCATCTTGTCCAGGCGACTTTCTTGCGGTCGATCACTGCCGTAGCCGGCTGTGCCGTTACCACCGACGCCTACGAAGTGAGGTAGTGGAAGTGTCTACTAAAAAACAGCCAAGCATATATTAGTTGCTCGGTAATGTCAATCTGGCCGCTGAGGCCAGCCGTAAGCGACGACGCTTTTCAGCATAGGCAAACACTATGCGCAATATTAGATATGGCGCTCAGAGTAAAGCAGCACCTTACAAAATGCGTATTTCACATAATGAGAAAAGGTTGAAATTCCACCAAAATTGCTAATAGGTTCTGAAGATTTTCTACTCTGTAATTAGTGGGGTTGCCAAACGTCGCATGCCTGCCTTGTCGTTTTGCTCTTGATGATACAGTACGATCAGGAACGAACGTTTAGTTAGGTTACAGAGATTACAGTATAGCAAGTATACGATACGATCTTTACTCAAATATGAAAAATTATCTGCTGTGAACGAACACCTGCCTTTGAATGTACTTGGTCTGAAACCGACTGCAGGCAGTATTCTGCTTATTGACTATGGTCCGAAGAGTACTCTTAGCAAGCCTTACAACACTGGATGAGAAATGGGTAAAATAATACTAGTAGAAATTAATTAGCTATGTGCGCTGTCAACAATGTACGCGTACAGAAAAACCTTCGGACTGCTTGAAATTGTTCACGCACAACTGAGAAAAAGCAGGTGTAGTATTCAGCGCAGTGTTGTATTCTATTGTCAACCCGCGCCGTTGCTTAAACCCGAGGCTCAACGCGTTTTTTCAGTGGCGAACGCACCTCAGGACAGGAAAAGTTGAATAGAAGCAGGATTCCGGCCAGATTCAGTCAAACCTAGGTGGGTCATCTCATTCATTTTCTCAGTGTGGAATAACTGAACTGCCCAGTGGATGAACGCCAGCGCTCGATAAACTCCACCGCTGGTACAGCTTAGAGCCAAATGTGGTGACTCGTTGAATTTTTGAGGTCACTCCTTTGGTTCGCTTACCACTCCGATCCGTTTTCATATCTAAACTTCTTTGTCTTGCGGTGGAACCCTTCTGATGAGATATTTCATCTGCACGCGTTGTTCGTCGACGCGACTTCGTCATTTCGGTCTCTGTCATCTGACTAGCCTTTAAATAAGGTTTTTACTTTTGACTCGTTCCTATTTTCCTAAGACGACTCGGAGCTTTCTTGTTTCTTTAAGAAGCGCATAGATCAATCATTATGAAAGTACTAGTTGTAGAATGAGCTCCACTACCTGCTTCTCTCTGCCTCAAAACGAAAGACGAAGCTCGGGTCCATCGGATTTTCTGCGACCGCTGAGAAGGACAATCGTAGCTGGTCTCAGTCGTGCTTGAATTGAGAAGTCTGTGTGGCTCGTAAATCCAAGGTTCTCTCCAGTTTAGGCTTTCTGCGACGAATGTCCGACAAGCAACGTTTTCCATTTCAAGGAAGGGCTTTATTCTCAAAGAAGCCGAGTATGTCGTTTTATTATATATATATATATATATATATATATATATATATATTAGAAGAATTGAAAAGATATTCTGGTTGGCTAGCCAACTTTCAATTTTTTTCTATCTAATCAAATATCAAGATCTAACCAAATATATGTATACTACTTAATGGTCGTACTCTTCCAGAAAGCAAAAGAAATGCTTATTCTACAGGCTTTAGATAACACATTTTACAAGCCTAGTACTTAGGGTATAGGAATAGGAACGACGTAAAGTAACAAAAATCCCATATAGCTTGAGCACGATTTTCCTACAATAGAAAATTCTAGATCAATAATTCTGAGAATTCTTTAGGGTTAAATTTAAATGATATTTAGCTCCATCAGTGTCTTGTTTTACAAAACCAACAATCAGCAACCGTAACATTTGTAGCAATAAAGACCACAAGCATCCTCATTCATTTCCTTTAATTCTGACTGCATGTACAGTCAATTTAATCTCCTAACCACCTTAATAGATTATCCGTGACGCTGTGATCAACCGTTGCAAAATCGGTTAACACGAGTCTAATTTATTTATACTTTTGGGTAAACGCACGTTCATTTATCGGATGACATTAATTCCATAGACTTGACTAAAAACGTTTCTTTCGAAACAGGTTTACTTGGAACACTTGTGAGCCGGGCATGGGCAGTCTCGGTAGACAGACGGTAGCTTCGTTTCAAACAGTCTCAAGGGGCTGATAGACGAGCGGCAACGCGGAGGAATCGCGGCAACAAGGTCTTTTCTCCAAAATGTCAATAATGTTCTATTTGTCACTTGGGTTTCATTTCGTTGCGATGAAGCAAGACACACATAGCCTTGCATACAGTCTCACTTACCCTAACCGTTGCCGTCGTCCTCGTAATGTACAACGCCCGTCCTACGCCCAACAACTCAAAAAGCTCTCCAATGTCAGAACAAAGGAGGCTGAGTGGACAATAAATGAGGAAAAAAAATGCGCGAAAATATGGTCTGCATCGTTTGAAATTCAAATGAATGCAGGTTTTGCCAACAGTAGCAGCACTTCTAGCGTATACCGATGCTATCGGCGCCCAAGGAACCACCCATCGCTTAACAATGGCCATCCTCGGTCATGAGACGATCACCGACGTTTTTTTAGTTAGAAAGGGAAACTCTGCAACTGATAACTAATTTTTAAATAAGCCTAGTTGAATCATCCTACGAGCCGGGTAACGAATAAATCTCAATTTGAAGGGCTGTGCGTTGACATAATAAAATCACACTCACCGATTCTCTAAGTTTACAGTCATTAACACCATAGGGCACTGAATAAATGATCTAAGAAATTGATTTTTTTTTAGGAAATTGGAAATCAAAGCGTTCATTCATCTACATTGTTTAAAGTACATTATGTTTTCCCATCATTCGATGGAACAAATATAATCAGCACACGATCCCGAATAGGAGAAACCCATTTTTCACAAAAATCCGGTTAATTTTAATGATAATGCCATAAAATAGATATGTTGATCCCAACAGTGGTTTGATGAAATGCAGCCTGTGACAGATAGTCGAATAAAGGCCACGAGTGATCACTGTATTCTTACAGAGGCATTTAGGTTTTTTGCTTATTGTTATTATTTACTCTTATTTTACTTATAGTAGGATGGATAATACGGTCGGCCCATATCTGTGGCTGTTACTGCTAAGAGTAAAGATTAGCTTTTATTTTGCTTCTTAAACCGTTTGCCACTCTTGCCATCTTGATCATAAGGTCGATTAAGACTTCGAAGGAGATTCCGCAAGACTCGACACCAAAAAACCGCCCACACCGAACCCGAGAATTCGATTCTGGTCCCTGCTAGTTACCTCCTGATAACCTCTAAGCGTATCTAACTGTGGAACTCTTGGCCAACATTTGCGTTAGTCAGCTCATTTCAGTCTCCCGCTTTTTTTGCCCAAGCTACGATAAAGAGAACTTACTCCTCGTGAAGCTGCTCTCCTTTGTTCAATCGCGTTCCCTTTAATGGGTCAAGTCGACTTGACCAGTCGGGCAGCAGAAGCAGCGACAGCTCCCGAATGGTAGTTGATAAAAACCGGCTTCATCATGACGAGCATGGTCGATGGTGCAAACGGAGCCAGCAGATATATGCTTTGCTTCCACTGCTGCTGCCGGCGAACTTGGATGAAATAAGACGAAAGCGAAATGAAGGAGGCTCACAAAGGTGCAACGCTCGTATGTTAATCTCACTCATTCTGGCTAATCATTCCGAAGCATGCCGAACAAAGCAGCCGGAGCGAGAAAAAGAAGACCAACATCAAGGCCGACTTTAGGAGAAATACTAAGGTCTAGATTCGGTGGGGCCGGTTGATCTAAAGTCGAATCTGTGCGTACGCTAGTTTCAATTAGGTACGAACTCTAAATAGGCTTGGGGTATTACTAAAGACAACCGCGATTGCCGGATACTTCGTTTCCAGAAATGATACTGGTAGAGGTCCAGGTGTCAAGGGTTCACGTACCGCTGCGTACAGATTGATGTCTTTTCGACCGCTATTGAGTAGGGACTTCGGAAGACACTCGTTTTACTAATTGTTGCATTGAGTTGCACAAAGTGCAACTTGAATGTACTGACAAGTGACGCAGTCCTACGGAAAAACTAAAGATCTGTATACGGAACTTGCACTTCTATGCATAGGTTACAGCAGAAGTTGCTGACGATTATTTCAATGCAGACTGCAAACTGCGGTAGCTTCTATGGCGAAAATGTGAAGCGAAATTGATTCAAGGGTAAGAGTTGATTTGTTCAATATAACAAAAAAAGTTTCAAACAATAATATTGTTTGAACTATAATGAAGATCCGTTCACAGTTTTAAAAGGCGCCTCCCTTACTGTGGTGTTTTAATATGAGGCTTTTTTTTACTAAAAATTTACGTCCGGCAATGAATGAACGTAGAATCCACGCAGCTGGACGACAGACGAAAGAAAATAATACGACAACTTGCGCTCACATCATTACATGGTCACGTTCCGAATGTCGTCGATATTAAATATCAGGTCCATTAAAGATGGTGACCTCATGCAGCTTTTCTCAACGTTGTGTCATGTCCCACTTAGCCCGCAGCTCATTCTTGCCTGTTGCTTGATGAGAGGCTTGAATAGTCTTGTGTAGATATTGCTCTTTGCATCTTTTTCAGCTAGCTTGTGGACCACTCAGACGCAGCCCCTACCATAGCCGATTAATAAATACTCATACCGTGGCTCTAAAGTATTTTGTCCTGACTTCGCCGTCTGCTGGCCATAGCAAAGGCAACACGAGATTAGCAAATAGAATTTTCCTACTGTGGTTCGACGTAATAGAATAGTAAACCATTCTATAGTCTTTCTCCGTCTAGCTGACTGCAGAGCGCTTGCCGAGGACTCTGCACATGCTGTCACCGCCATAAAGCAGCCGGAAGTCACCAGCTCTTTGGCTGAAACAGGCTATGGTTGTCCGAGTGGTTGCGTCGGGCACTGTTTGGCCTGTGGGTACGCGTGTCGAAGGTTCGGCCTTCAGGCAGTCTACACGAAACGAGCTACGCATCTGCATCGTAAACCAGTGCGGAGTAGTGGTATATGTGCAGAGCAAAACGGTGGGGCTTCGCTCTCTTCGTCCTCCGTCTGGCCCGACTTGATTACTTCGAGGGTAAAAGTGGAATTGGTAGCGGCAGTTGAAAGCAGCTACAGTCCCAACCGCGTAGGGGGAAAGAAACAAGGTGTCGTCGGTTCTCGACTTTTATTTTTGTCTCTTCCTTTTCTTCTCATTCACTATCATTTGCTATTCGTTTTTCTCCGCCTGCTAATTATTGGGCACTCTTTTCCTCTTCTGTCCCCGTCTGCGCTCTCTGTAACCTTTCTACAGTTTCCACAGCGTTTCCTTCCCTGAACGGTTCCGTTTCTTGCTTTCGCGCTGCTCCGCCTGCAGCATTTTCCCCAAGTTCGCCTGCTTCCCGTGGGTTACCCCATTGCTTTTTACCCTAGCTTCGCCTATCCGTTGCCTGACAATAACACAATGAATTTCTGACCTCGTGAAGGTGCTAGAGAGCGGACGCCAAAATGGCGAAAATTGAATGTAACACGGGAGGGCAGAAGGAAATCAGCCAGAGTACCATAAGTCACGGGAAGGTGGGAGATAAAACTTTTACCTAAAATTTATAATGGTTACGCAATTCATCCTTTTCTGATCGCCAACGCTCTCTCGTCATGAGCAGGAGTAGCGATATCACCTTGTATGTATTACATTTTTTTTTTGTAACGAAATGGGGGAAGCTTTAATCGGAGACTGTGTGTAAGAGAGCTAGGAAGGATGTGATACTGTCCTTTACCCTTCGGTGAGCTTCGGAAAGAAAGGAACATGCTCTGTTTCATGACGTTCATGATCGAGGGCCTTGTCCTACGGGGATGGGTTCCTCACGTCTCCTGGTTCATGCAGAAAAAACATGTCCCAAGGCTCATGTGGTACCAATTCGTGTAGAGCACAGACTCTCTCATTCGCTTCTTCGTCCATTCGTACATTTCCGCCTGTGATGATAGATGACTTAATGAGAGCTATAGATTGGTTATGCTTTAATAGGGAACAGGGATGCTTGCGGGCTATTCAACGCCGAAGCAGATGAACTGAGAGGGACGTAGCGTCAGCCAATCTGTTTTCGATTCCCTTCAGCCTTTTCCTCCTTCGCCTTTGCCCAGTTCTGGGTGAAACACAACACATCGGGCTTATCCTTGCATAGACACTCAGCAGGCTTTTTCACTGTTCCATTATCACAAGCTAACTTCCGGCTAACACTTTGCGTAATCACCCGGAAGCCCATGTTACATTATTTCGGTTTTTGCTGCGGTATGCGGATCGCGCCTCCTCAATGAGGCATCGTGGAATGAGGTTGTGCTGTACACAATTTCGTTTTAGGAGAGCAATCGAAATCTCCGGTATTTCGGTACCATTTGCTTAACAATGATAAAATCAGAGCCTAGCATGTGTACGTAGACCAGTCAACTTTCGAATCGCATATTATGTTCGTCATATGCCAGAGTGGATATGCGAAATTGTTCCAGGCATATTTCATTCATTGCATATAAACCACTCTTGGTCAGCAGTAGCAGTAAAAGTCTAGTCACGTACCTACCGGTACTGCCACTCGGAAAACATACAGATATATATATATATACACACCCGCCTTGTACACCGCACTCAAACACTTGCACCAATTACAGTCTACCTAACTCTACGGCTTCTTGGTGTCTACCTGTGACAACGAAAAGGAATCCTGGTTTTAATGCTAACGGCTTGTCATAATTACTCGAACATCATTCGCCGGGATCTGGCTAGCCACCGTTGACTGTGGTTACTACTGCTATTTGTTACTCTCGCGAAGTTCCCTTTCCATTGCAATTTTTGATTACGTTGCGGAGTCGTATATTACTAACTTGAACGAACGAAATAATAATAAAGCGACTAACACTTATTTCTCCTTTCTATTACTAGTCTGTGGGAACCATTGCTTCGCTCATTTCCAAGACGCTTTGCTTATTTTTCCCTTCAGAGGTTTCTTTTTTGAAGCCCGAATGTAGTACACGTCAACTTACGCTCGACTACAAGGCAAATTACTATTGGATTGGGTTTTTATACTATCATCGGTCTATGCACCATCAATCGCGCTGTATGTATTTACAGTTGCCTAATAAGACAAGAATACGTCCATGAACGCTACCTAGTACACTCGAACCTTGCATTCCTTTGCGTACGAATATGAAGCTTGAGTGTATACGCATACAAAATGCTTATTATATGGGTGTATAACTTAAGAGTCCCTTGAAGAGTGGCTTGTGTTTAGCTCTTCACGTCTATCGCGTCGAGAGTCCCTACAGTGGTTGCAGGCTACTGAAAGGCTTTTATCTCTATCTGACTGGCATCCGTTTCTCCCGCTTCTCACTATTTGTCCTGTTATTTCTTTCTGTTCTGTACTCGTAGCCGTGTCCTTGCCCTTCGAAGTCTCGTCTCACTTTATCTTCTACTCACTTGCCCGACTGACGGGGCGCTAGTGGGCGTGCTGGCTGAAACTTCCGCTTCCGGGCGGCGGCGGAAGGCTCAAACCGGATCAGTACAGTAGCCGCTCCAACGACGCCGCAACCATGTCAACGTCACGACAAACGACGCGGTATGACAACCGGTTGTCCTTCTGTGACGATGATTCCTGCTGTCTGACTTCTAGAAGTACTGAGTAGTCTCTCCGATGGCGGCCTCCAACTATGTTGACGACTGTCTCCAGCCCTGCGACGGTACTTAGTGAATGTCGTTGGCACCCGCTTGTCGCTTGATGCTGCGCTTCAGATATGTGCATGAATGTGACCACATATGTTCGTGTACGTCCTACCGGCCAAGCCTAACCGGCAGGGGGTTAGCGTAATCGTACGGACGTAGCTATTGTAACCACGAGTTCTATCGTACCGAGCGGATGAGCTATATGTACGAGTTAATACGCGCTGAGTATATGGCAAGGTATTGCTAATGAGTGCCTCTGTAGGAGAACATTCTTGAGGCTTATACGTAGCAGTACTCTACATGGATAAAACGAGAGGGTGACACATAGTTAGTCCATCCACCGCATGCGTGGTTTTATTTTCGATTGCGTTCCGTACTACACTTATATTTAAGCGTCGCGTTGCTCAGTAAACGCACAATTTCTCAAGTCACTCGTACGGCATCACGATTTATCATATATATAATTTTTAAGTTATATTAAGACGAGCGGATAGTAGTGCCTATAAGGGGAGCGTTAAAGCGAGAGGGGTGATGGGGGAGAAAGGCTGGAAAAGGAGCCTCTAATGTTTCTCTCTGCTTAAGATCCATATGTATCTCATAGACGTGAACGGTCGTAGTGACTAGCCCGTTACATTTTGCTAGGAAAAGACGGCCGCGGAGTGCGCATCGTTGGGCCGGCCATCGGCCTAAATCTCGGCTCATTTGACGTGTCGTGGAGTTCAGGGCCTCACCACTAACAAGCTATCTAGCACAAAGTCATCGTAACTCGAGTCGCAGCTCTATATTACCTACCAGCAACATCGATCGACGAGGACGCATCATCTTTGTGTTCAAGCGAAATGTATGAAGCTCGCAACCCGACTTCCAGTCCAGTCATCATTTGTCAGGGACTGACCGACGAGGTCAATTGGTACGAATGCTCATGAGAGTGAGCGAGGACTAAATTACGCCTTCATTGGAGAGTCGCATAGTAAAAAGTGATAATGAATGTCTAAATTTGTGTTAATTAGTCAGATCACTAATTTTTATTTGAGTGCAAGAACCGTAGAAAAAACGCGTGGACGCCAGAACACGACGCTGTACAATGTATACATTCACAGATGTTATTGTATAATAGATATCTGTTGTTTTTGTCCAATATCTTGGAATTACTTGTATGCTGTTTGCTTCAACGATAATTAAAAGCAATTTAAAGTGAGTTTTTAGGTAAAAGGTAACACGATTTTCAAGCATTATTTCTCTTATTCGAATAAATGTTCACCGTCAGGCCGGCTTTAGGGTCTATTTCTAACCTTGCATCTGTAAGAGGGTCGACTACTAAGAAGATCGTGCATATCAGGAAATAGTCGGCACTCAAGAAAGCAAATGTGAAAACACACTTTTCGTTCTAATGCAGTAAGGGCTACTAATTATTAAAAAAAAAAAAAAACACAAATCGGGTTAACTTGCCTGCCGTCTTTTTCGCTATAAGGAGCTAACTTAACGAAGGCAACGCTGCTCTTCGAGAATTCTATTCATCTACGATGTCGAAAACTTTTGTAAGCTTGTTAGTACGACATAAAGCCGACTTAAAATCTGTTTTAGCGATAACTTTCGAGTAATATTTTGTAGAACAGGATCACGCAATCAGCTGTTCCAAAACAGTTTATGGAGACTGATACGATTGCTCCTAGAAGGACAGTCCTTTAAGAATCACTGTACATTCTACAAAACATGTACATTCTATCTACATAGTAATATACCTTGTTTATTTGAAGTTAGACAGATGGCAGTAAAAAGATGACTTAATTCCCTTTTTGCTTTAGCAATGTTACAGTGCGCCATGATGTATGATCATTGAAGCTTTAACCTATTTCTTAACTTTTAACCTAACATGAGATAAAGACATGAAATCTTTACACAGACTTGTATACGTCTTGATGCTCAACTTCATTAGTCTATAGTTAATCGAAATATGGTCGTTAACATGCTTAAATATAACGAAATTTATGGGAACACCCTTCTTTAAACTTGACTTCTTCAATCTGATTTTAAAGAATCATCCAATGATGTGCAGTCATCCCTAACCAAAGTGTCGAATCTTTTTCATTTCAGCGTGCGATTGCCATCCAGTGGGGGCCTTAGGCCGGACGTGCAATATGACGACAGGTCAGTGTCCTTGTAAAGACGGCGTTACTGGGCTTACCTGCAATCGATGTGCCAAGGGTTATCAGCAAAGCCGCTCACCAATCGCTCCATGTGTCAGTGAGTACAAAACAATTCGTAAATACCACAAATGCTTACAGTAGACTAGATACGGTCGCCTGTTAAACAGAAGGAAAGCCTCCAGTTTATTTAATCAGGATCCTTAGGCTTACATGTTAATAACCAGTCTTTCGGTGGCAGTTTTGGTTAGTTAAAAGCTAGCATATCTGTGTTTTTACGACGATGTCTACAACCAATCTCGAGCTAATCTAAGATATCATTCTGCTTAGGCTCATTATTATGCCTCGTTCGTGTTCTGAATATATGAGTAGTTAAACGTACTATTAGTTTACTAGGTTCTCCTGTCAGTAACTGGGATGTGGCGAAACGAAAGAACGAGAAGCTCTCTACATTAATGAAAAAATAATTTTTTTGGTGGACCTACAGCTTAGTTTCTCAGTAGCATATAGCTAACTGAGTGAAATTCTACTGGCAAATACTATTTTATTATATATTGAAAAAATTGCGTGAAAAGCTTAGACAATTCCTAAAGCTTCTAATTGAGGTTATTGGTCTTGTATCATAATCTTCATAAACATAGGATAAGGCCATAGGATCACAAAACCTTCGAGTGTCTTTACCCAGCTTAGAATGAAAATATATTGATTGAACTCAAGCAAAGTTATAGCACCAATATACCGCATCATTTATCATAAACGGCTGTAACCTTAAGAAACGAAGAGAATGATTCGCTCATTCAAAGGTTTAGCTCTAATCGCTACCTCACAGTACTGCTTAACTGCGGTCTATCCGGGTCGGAATCGTCGGCAAGCTAAAATATTTCGAATTTTATGCGCGGCACCGATCAGGCACTCCATCGGACGGCTCACCTCCGGCACGAAACGAAGCGTCTCCACGGCCGGATTCGAACCCAAACCACTACATGTTTCTCATATTCATCAAGCAAACACGTTACCCATTGCGTCATCACCGGCATTTCGGCGACAAGCTTTTTCTACCGGAGCTCACTTGAATCTTTCGCTTCCCATGTGGAACTTTTTTTCGACAAGCGGCAACGTCTCAATGCAAATCTTTGAGTCGAAACTCGTCCCTATGAACTTCAGCTCTCTCAACGATGTGAGGCTGGGTTTAATTGGTGGGTCTACTGGGCTGCGAAGAAGGTCTTAGACGTGGGCACTTCCGGGTTATTCTCCTCCTCTATGCGTTTTAGCTCCGGTAAGTAAGACGCGCACGGGGCTATCAGCCAGTTGGTCGTCTCTGTCTCACTTTGTCTGACCGAAGCTACGGAGCATATATCAAGTCCTTGCTACATTTGTTTGCGCAGTTAATAACACTCGTTCGAGTCGATACTTAGTGACGGATAGCGATCCGTGGCAACTACCGCGAGGCAATGTTTTTATATTAGCTGACTCGAATACCCAACAGCGCCACTCTGCTCTATTGACAGGCGTAACACAGCTGCCAGACTTCGCCGCTCTATGCCTCAAGTACTTTACGTTTGCCAGTATTTTGTTACCTCTTGGGCACCATGGCATTCATTTAATATTACATGGGTTTACTGATTCTTGCGCATAGCAAACTCAAGCAAAATATACGAGGACAACGAAGTCTTTGTAATTTATTAGAAAAAAGGAGCACACAATTCATCTAGGTGTCCTAACAGCGGAGACAACGGGCCTCTGCAATTCGAAATGAACAGAGTTGTGTTGTATTACCTCTCCCGTATACAGTGACTGGGTTATCCGGTTCTATAACGAAAAATCAAGGTATACAACTTTAAAAACCTATATAGAAACAGAACTTGGTACCGGAGTCCAGCTTTTGGACTGACTTTTTCAAGGTGTACCGGAACAATTGGCGCTAATTCTCCGCTATACACCACAGCTATACTTTTTTATAGGTTCCACAACTATGTGTAAGTATTATGAATTTATCTAACCCTATAAACTAGGTAAATGCCATGCTTTAAACTGCTTGTGAAGTACAACTTCAATAGAGCAAACACGGACTCCCCCAAAAAATGAAAAGCAATACTTTTATTTTCCTTTTTTATTTGCCAATCTATCATTTGACGTGGGCCCATGTACATTTTACTCTCCAAGATGTACATGTATGTATTTAGAAATTTCCCACACCCACTCCTGCATAGAGCACACGTATTTTATGTCCCGTTCTAGTGCGCTATTTCCTAAAAACCATAAATCGCCCATTCACTTCGTCTCGATCGAGCGCTCTTACCCACGTCGACGGCCGGACAGACATTCAGCCACCGACCCGTACGGCCATGTTGTCCCTCAAGACCAGTGCTTTGCCGCCGACGCTGTCGTCGTTGTTCGGAGAATTCCTCGAAGAGATTTGTCAAATTCCGCACTACAAGCTTGACTTTGCGCGAAAAAGTTTTTTTGGGTTCACTTGCCAGTTTCCTGCCGCTGATACGAACCATAGACCGCGTAGCGGCGACAGTAGGAGACGCCGTATCTCTCGATTGATTCATCAAGCAGGGGCCGCTATGCAGGGGCTGGGGTAGACTTTCTAGTAGTAGTGATACTAAAGCTGTACTGCAGAACCGTTTCGTAGCATGGGTATTCCCTTTGTTGATGTCTTTAGCCTGTGAGCATGGTGTCTGACGAAATGTAGTGGAAATACATTTGCTTCTCATTATGACATCACGCCGGTGGTCTCTGCTGGCAACCTAGTTGAATCGAAGGGTTAGCCAGTTACCTCCGCGCAGAGGTAGAGGAACTAGCAAAAGTGAGCTGAAGTAAACTCACCGGAATCGGCACCCCCATCAATAAGACATGCGTAGCAGAGAAGGTAGGTAAGATGTGGGAGAACAGAGACTAAACAAATGTGGCGATCCTTGCCGCCGTAATATGTACCGTAGAAGAAGGTGCCTGGGAATCTTAGTTCAGGCATGTTACGGCGTTTGTAGGAGACTGGCTGTGTTGTGGCTGAGTGAACCACAGTTGCTCCACGCCGTTGAAACTTGCCATCGTAGTATTTATGCTTCATTGCCACCCGTTTGGCTCTGTGTGTGTATTTTATCCGACCAACGCTACGTACTGGTGCTGTATTAGACTCGATGGGATAGTTAGAACAAATTTTCTTGGGAGTAATCCTCCCCGCCAAAAGCGTGCCCATGCCTCTTATCAACTGGAACTTCTAATCGATTATGCTTTAGGGAGCACACTGAAACGTGGAATTCCTGTTTGGGAGTGCGTGAGGGTTACGGCTGGGAACGAAACATGAAACAAGGTTAAGCAAAAACAGGTTGACGATTACTAACTAGTGGTATCTACGCAGGTATCTCACCCACAGTAAACTCCTGTGAACTAAAATAAACACATTCTATCTGTCTGGCGTATTTGCTACTGATAAGATTTCATGTTTGTTAGCGTAATCTTCACTGAGCACACGGATGATTTTTCTACAAATTATACTCAGGAAAATGACATCGAAGTAGAATTGAACGGAGAAAAACATCGTATAAGATAGGAGATGCAGGAACTTGTAATACCCTAATGCACACCTGGTCGAACGCTCCATACTTCTGGATATGACTGGCCGCATATTATATGAGGTGCGTATTTTTAGAGCCAGATGTACTTGGCTACCGATGGAAGCAGTGTACCGCTGTGCATTCAGCTTTGGCACGTGTAGCGGGCTCAGGAAAGAACAATTGCCGGCGCATTAAAATGTCCCTTTTAATGAGACCAATGCTTTGATCTTATTTTGAAAACCAACTAGTAAATGCTTTTAGAATAATAGCTAAAAACATTTTAGTACTTAAAAAAAACAAGTCTTTATTCGAAGGACCTCCCATCTCAATGGTCATAGACGTTAAAGCAAGCTGAGTTTGTCGGACGAACTTCAAGATGGCTTTCAGTCTGAAGTCGCGGAGTAAACAACAAACCAACGGCTCGAAAAGAAAAACAAATATAGTAGAAAATGGCGAAAAGCAGGACAAATTACTAATAAATTAAATATCTATATACATTAGGTACGAACAGTATCATATCCATTGCTACGAGCGCAGATTATATTGAAAATCTCTATAGATTATGAATTTGAACAAATTGCAAGTTCCTCGGCTTCTTGACTAATCGGCTGAGAATCGACAAGGCGCCGGTTTTCAACTAGAAAATCGCGTTTCAGATTTCTTTGCTTTCAATTTTGATGTTCGACCTGTCCATCAGATCACGGCAGTACAGTCTGAAGCCAGTAGCAGCCTAACAGTTTCGACCGAGATGTGAGCGTAAGGCTTGAGGGATTACAAGGTTGCCTTGCAGACGCCCATAGCCCACAGTTACGTTCGAACGTTGACGTTGCAAGCAAACGGAAGTTACCACAATGCAAATTCTAACTTGCGTAAGTGCCTATTATTCACGAAAGATGGACAGGTATCTACTCTTTCATAGCCGTAGTACAAACTTGCGAAGCTCGATAGTTCGCTTATTTTACTTTGCTAGGGAAACGTGTATAAAATTATTTTTATGATGCATCCAACAACCCACGAAATAAATCAGTCTTTTTAGCACCATTAGAAATTGATAATTTATAACAAAAGCTAAGATTTTTTTCGAGAACGAGTTCAGCTTCATGTTCTGTGTATGGTGCATGCTCTAAGCCAAAACGCGAAATGCTTCCACGTGTACAACTTACCACTTATAAGCACAGTAATAAAGGACCATATACTTTATGGTCCTTTATTATTATGCTTATTACAACGATAATAGCGGTAACGGAAGTAAAAGATATGATAGTGCGGCAATCCAGTGTTCTCCTGAGCCTTCACAGCCAGATTGTGCAGTAGCACGAGCATGTGACGCAAGAGACTCAACCATAAGTGGTGCGCTTCTGCGGGTAAGAGTGAGCGATTTCTGCCACAAATCCGCAGTCATCTATCCTTAATAAAGTCATTTTTCACGGTAACGCCGACATGGCTCCATGGTTCCCCATCGACGTCCGACTCTGCCTCCTCTTGGTCATCGTTCGGGCTTTCTCATACACGAGGTAGAGGATGATTGGCAGCGATGCAAAGCGAAACATAGTACGCCGGGTCTGCGGTTTGTGGTCCTGATGTCGGTCAATTCGAGGACCATCCCACTAAAAACCACAACGAAAGCGAGTCGACAAGACGATGGCCGATACTTGCCTCTGACTACCACTATTACACAGCGACGAAGATCATTTCCCCTCCTTTAAATTTACTGTTCGTCGTGCGAGACGGAAGCTCGCCTTGATTAATCTGCCTTGATTCACTGTATTCGCTTGCACGGAAGTCACATAACCACACCCGCTACACGGCAGAAGCGTAAAGACATGGTGAGCACTGGAAACTTAAGCTTGGTAGAGGGAATATTCGATTATTATCACCCCAAGCAAGTACCTCTGGGCCTGAGCTGGCCCCTCTATCATTCATACACCACGGCCGCCACCGTCACTAGCGCCATCTTTAACGTATCATATCTAGGTGAGCCGTCATTGGATCGGCGAAGCCAAAGTATATGCTTATTCCTCCATTGTGTAGGGGTCAGTGTGATCGTGCTGCAAGCGGTTATTGACGATATTCTGGTAAGCGAGATCGATTGAGGCGGCAGAAAGACGAATGGCGGCGGCCTGTGGTCGGGTGGATTCACTTATGTACATAGGCTCTACTTGCATCCATATATATCTATACAGAGTAGACATTCGGACCGTTAAGGGCGAGAATGCTAGAAGTGATAGCAACGCTTGCAGCTGCTTGAGAAGTAAGCACTAAGAAATAAGGAGAGATGCAATATAAAATATTATATGAGTGACAAATCCTATCAGCTGACCCTTGACAGTATGTATTTTTATATGAATGTATGTTACAGCACGTACCGTGCTTGAGAATACGCTTGTTGTCGAGAGCCTCATCCATCCAACGGTGGTAGGTAAAAATAAGCCGGTGAACATTTTTGCACTAGCGAACCCCGTATCAGATATCTTGTCCGGGCCCGCAATTAGGTCCACATTTTTCCGAAGTAGGCGAATATACAAGCAGGATCTACCGAATTATTGGATGGCGATGCCCGAAGCACCAATTAACCTAAGATACAAACGTCGAATGAAATATATCTACTACTATGCGACGCTATCGTGATGGTATCTATCGATAACGACGCTATGACAATTGCATTAACCGTCTTCGAACACGGGAAAAAGCTGACCGAAATGGTAGCATCAAGGGACCAAATATAAGTAACGATTACGTTTCTAATGCTCGCGGTATCATATTCTGGTACTATAGTATCAAATAAAATAAGGAATTAAAGAGAAAATAGCCAATACAAGGATGATACAGCCAGGAACCAATCACCAATCGAAAGACAGTATGCATGGCGTGGGACGGCACGGATCGAGCATGGGGAATTAATACTGTTGCTGAGAGACGAGCTAATAGAGAAAGCGAAATGATAGTTGAGAAAAGAAATCCTTACTAATAAGTATGAACTTTGACAAAGGCAAGAAATGAGCCTTTAAGCAACATAACGAAAAAACAAAAAACGAATCTATAGAAACACAGTAAACGAACTAAACTATAATAATAGATAATAGAACGGGGCTTATCAGTATAATAAGGAGCCTACGCTGTTCTGAAGACAGTCATGATCCAATCCGTCCCGCCGACGTTTTCTTCAATTTAAATCTCGATCTCCTTCTATTCATGTTTCTTGGAAATGTAGCCTCGACGAAATTTGGTCTAACTGAGTGTGCCGGAACCTCCGCGCTGAGCAAGTTCTTGATCTCCCTTTTTTTCGCGCCCCCTGGCTCGCGCTCTTCAAGAGGCGTGCTCATATTGCCTGTCCTTTCTATCTTTTTCTATAGAAATAGTGTTCCTTTTGAAAAGTGCTGAACGCGCTGGCGACGATGCCGGCCCGATGTGCTGCGACTGACTGCAGCCGTCGAATGTGGTGGGCGCTATGCGACCATTCGACACGAGAGTATAACGTAGAAGAGGACGAAGGCAGGCAGTTGAGGAAGGCTAGCTAGTCGATAGCGTTCGGTGGGTACTGGCCAAACCAATGGGGGGCGCGTCGACTGGGCGGCTCGTGAGGATAATAGTTGCAGGAAAGAGTCGGGCCGTAAACGAAACGAACCGACAGACGACGGTACGACGCCCAGAGCACTGGAGCTGCTTATCCCATCTTGGTCCATCCACCAAACGAGCGGAAAGAGAGAACGAGATAGAGCAAGCGGACGAAGAGATCGCAACAATGGCTGAACATCATGGGACGAAGGGGGTTTTGGGGGGGGGGGTGTAGGCGGTCTAGGGCCGAGATGTCGGAGAGAGTTATCTAGTGTCGAATCCATTGCAGAACTATCAGCGGAAGTGATTCTTGCCTGCGGAAGGCTCTAAGGGCTGCGGAGCTGCTGCTGCGGTGGATACCAGTACTGCTACCCATCTGCTGCAGCCCGCGCTGCTAACAACCTCCGGAGACCTTAAAAAGTCGACTAGATGAGACCGCCGACGGGCAAACTAGCAGCGCCCCTTCTCAATATGGCAGAAACCCCCTTTCTTACAGTTTATCAGATACTTTATGAAGGGTTGGTGAAAATGGTGATAATGGCAGTTTTGGTGGACCGAAAAGTATATACTAGTCAAATGTAGCCTGCTGGTGATTTGATTAATTTATAAATAAAGTTGTAAGCTAATCTAAATATTATATATACCGTACACATTAGCTTAATTTATAACGCGACTTTGTTTCGCATTCTGTTTCTCAGATAGCAAAATTTGCGTGTCTTATTTAATTTGACCCAATAAACAACAACGTTAATTAAACACGTCTGAAGAATTACAATCCACTACGAGCAGTTAGAAATGTACGAATAAAAACACTACTTCTTTGCATTTTGTGGTATTTAAGCTTAAACTTACGTAGGACAGCTCATTTAAAATTTTGGATATATAATAGTAATCCAGACTCGTAATCGTAGTGGCTGACAGAAGCTAAATGAATGAACTCGCTTCTAAGTCATTGCGTCTGGATTATCTGTAGGTTCTGTTTAACCTGACCTTTAGTTACTTTTGCAATAAAGTTACTTTTGCAAAGTTGGACCATTTAACTTTCACCTTGAATTTGATTACCTAAATAGAAAAAAAAAGCAATAATTTTATTACAAAGGAATTAGTCGCCTTCTATTTTCGAGCGTATATTGCTTTGGCTACGTTCTTACACAGCGTAGCCATTGTGTGTAGAGATTGTTTGTGTACATCGTTGCACGGGAAGCCCACCGAAACCAGTCTCGGAAAGTCGACTAACAGGACAAGATGAGGCCAACGAGGAAAAACCGACGCTAGCTTCTACTGCGAGAAGCTTGTGCCAGCTCCTTTACGCGTTGGATCCTGCTATTTCTCCTGCGTCTGTGTGAGGACGACTGCTCATGTCGAAGAAGCACTGCCTTCTTCGATGTAGTTGAGTAGACCCAAGACAGAGCTAGGAAAAGCAGCGGTTTGACGCGCAGTATGTTGCAATGCATATAGCGATGATCTATGCATTCGAATTGGATAGGGAGGTGGTAGACTGCTCGGCCCTCCTCTAAAGGCCTTCAGACTACACGTCCCTGGGCTCTGCATGTTAGCTGTGCGTTTTCCCCAACATACGACCCACTCTCTGTACTCTGTCTGTGTGCTGCTTGCTCGGCTGTTGCTATCTATCCACTGATAATCGTGTTAGGGCAAAGAGGAAAAAGAGAACATACGAGCGTCACAGAAAGACGCACACCGCACTAGACCCTACCTCAGCGCGTTCCTCGGCAACCCTAACACCGGGCTGGCGGCATCAACTGACTGTCCCGCAAAGGCACATTGCTGTTAGTTCTAATAGCGCCGGGGTCTTCGGAGCGGGTGAGGAGATGCCTGGGGGGCTAAAGCACTGAGAAGGGGAGCCGAGTATGGCCAATTTGGAAGAGGATTTAAGGGAAATGTGAGAGGAACAGGGAGAGAAAAACAGACACTGAGACAAAATGATGGTGAAAAAGACGAGAAACTCTCGGATTGCTGCGGGCAATAACGTCTGAACAGTGAACCAGCAGCAGCAACAGTAGCGGCAGAGCTAGAAGCGGTGCTGGAATAAACGATTTGCGAGCAAACGCGACGGGCACTGCGATGCACGGAACGGGCCGGACTGCTTTCCGAAGCGTCATGCGATGCGACGCATCAGTAAGATGAGACAGGTGTGAGAAAAAAGACAACGAGCGTAGAGGAGTGGCTAAGTGGAAAGGAAAAGGAAAGAGGACCAAACTGGAAGGCGTAACGGGAACGATAGCAAGCAAAAGAAGAGGATTATTCCTGTGAACTGAGTTGCTGTTTCTGCATGGAGCAGTATGGTGATTATTACTATTATTCGCATTGCTGTTGCCACCATCGACGAGAATTATATTTCTATGGCGCATACTAATATATATATTACGAACCATGTGTACATCTTCATGCCTAGGGCATTTGCCAATGCACTTCTCACAAATTACTGATATATTTGATGAAAAATTAATGTGAAAGAAAAACCACTCGGTCGTTATAAATTAGATTCTGATATTTTGCGAGAAACATGAACTCGAACCCTGTGTCTAACACGCCTTCTTCTGCAGCAGTAGACTGCTTATACATATTAGACTGCTTAAACATATTCAAAAGGGATTAGATATTAGAGCGTTTAGAAAAATGGAAAGTATATATTTCAACAATATGCAGAAAATTGTCACCCGCTTTGGCAATCGTCAGTGGCAAAGCTGGGTTCATATGCAATGTGAATTTAATGCAAACGAGAAAATATACTTTTTCCCTATACGCTTTCTTTGTTCGCATATCAACTGCTGGCTTAACGACGCACAAGCTTGCTGGCGTTATAGACTTGTCATGAGCAACAACAGAAGTAGTAAGGGCGTGGCGATTTTCAAAACGCCTGGCAAGGTTTCATGTATGAGAGTTTTATGTTGCTATAAGGTAAAATACGTCAAGCGTCACTTGTCTGTTTTGAATGGATAGCCGACGGCGGCTACGAGGCGACTAACTTGTCTAGATGCATGAGGTTTATGGTGAGCTCTCAATTTGACTCGGTACGGGTGGCTTTTCCGCCTGCAAGTTCCTTTAAAAGTCACAGCAACAGCACCGCTAATAGCAACAGGGCTCATTATACCTCTGCCGCGGCGTCGTTGCACTGCTTTCGTCATCTTTTCAGAACTCCTCGTAACTGCACGAGCCAAATTAGAAGATAGAACGGCAAACCAGGAAAGGAAATTGAAAGTGAAGCAGTGCCAGTGAGATGCCCCCCAAAAGTGAGAACAATACGATCCAAATGCGCATTGCAGCACAGGCAGGCGAAGCCCTACCGCCAAATCGTCCCCCGTCCGACCCCGAGCCCGAATTTAGCGGAACTCCGCAGTCGTTTGTACGACGCGTGCCGTCAAATAAAAGTGCAAGCCGCCATGAATGTGTTTCAAAGTACGAGAATCGCTAAGAGGCGAGTGTGACGCAATGAGGAGAACACGAGCGACCGAGTATGGGGAAATGTGGCGCTATGTAGAAGCAAGGGTCCAGGAGGAAAAGCCACAGTTCCAGCAAAGTTGTTCCTGCGATGTACCTACCACCACTGCTGCCATTGCCGCTATTCTAACAGTTAGGAAAAGTGCGAATGGGATTTCCAGAAACGGCAGCGGGTGACCGACAGATGGGGGCGCGGAGGGCAAATCAGGAAAAATAATAGGAACGGTTTACCCGGGCTCTCCGCCATCGTGACAAGGAGCCGGGTCACAGCTTGCGGTGGCAGAAGTAGCATGAGAGACCGAAACGAATTTAGGGGCTGGAGGAGAGATTTCTACGACGGCGCAACTAGGGTTCTCATCGGACGCAACGGCTGTCATAACGGACAACGGCGTATAGTGTGCTAACTTTCAATGTGATCCAATCGTGTACGTGTACTAGTGTATTATAGTTGAATAATTATGTCTACAAATGAAAGCTAGAACGAGCGAAGTACGTTTCCATTATCGTAGAAGATGTGTACATACGTAAAGGAAAATTGCGGCAGAAATAGAAACTAAATCCTGGTTACATTACAACAAAATGTAGAGAAATAAACCTTTTTTTCCGATGGAAACCAACGACAATGCGGGCCTTGAAACTAGCTGGTAAAAGTTTCTGCGTAAAATAGATAAACATCATAATGGCAGAGCTACTCTTTGCACTGTCACGTAATTGCTAAAAATAAATGAAACAAAGGTGTATGTATCGGGAAGATGCGAATGTTAGAGAACGGTAACCAATTTTGCCTAAGGACACCAAGTCGTGACTCTGCGAATTTAATAGATCTTTGATAAACTTTTCGCTTGAGTACCATATAGAATTGCCCAAAAGCCTGCATCGGTTCTGCTTGGTGGCTATTAACACAGCTTGAAAGTTTATGTAAGGCAAGCTTATTTATTCATAAATATTAATATCATATAATTTTCTATTATGAATATCATAAATGTTTGCGATTGCTGAATGCGTTCACAGATATCTAGTATATCGCTGCTTATCTACAGAAAATATGAGCTTTTTAATGGATGTTTAAGAATTAATAATCTTCAAGATCTTTTGTGAAGAATAAAATTGGTGTTGAACAATGTTTCGTTAGCGAACCTCATTTTGTGCGGTATGAAAAAATCTATTTTGGTGGACCTACAGGATAGTGCCGACAATCCAGCTCGACTTACAAATGCCGCCTTTTTACAGACCGTTATTTGGCCATTTGGTCTATAACAATCAGCTTTACGAAAGCCAAAGCGCCATCCAAAGTCATCGAGTCCACGTAACCATACATATAATAGTTATGTAGTAATATCTGCCATAGTTTGAAATTGTGAGCGATCCGGCTTTTTCTTTTATTAGAAGCTATAACCGCGGGAGAAAAGAGTGGATTTGGGTCGTTTACTCCTATCTCGAGCAAGAAATCGATGAAAATCTCAAAATGTGGCTAGTGTACGTTAGTACAACGCAAGGCTGAATGACAGGCAGCGTTCTACTGTTTAATATAATGTGACTGCGGCGTCATTGTTTACCTCGTAATAGAGCAGAACGCTGAAAGAAGCATTGTGGAGACGCTTTCTGTGGGGAAAAGACCTTGCTTTTAAACAGCACGATTACGTATGGACACTACCTGTACACGGTCGGATGGCTGTTAAATTTTGCGAATTGATGGCCCTTATATTGGTCGAATGATTACGAGCTACCCAGGACAAAAAAATTGAGAAAATTAATGGCTCGTGGTCACAAGGCGCAAAGTATGGACATTAGTCAACTGGGAAATTCAACAGGATCAAAATGAAATTTCAGGTATCCCAGATCACTGCATTAGCAAAATTGGAATATTTGGTAATTATTTTCTACCATTCGAAAATAATGTATGTTTATGTACTTCATCCCTATGCTTATGTAAAGTATTTATAATATTACTCTAAAAGGCTTTATTTTACCCAGAAATGATATTATAATAAGCTACGCTTTTTGTCTTTTGCAGAGATTCCACAGCTGATCGAGGCACCCCTGATGACCGCAGACAGTCCAGGTAAACAATATAAAAGAATAGAGAATATTTTATCAGTTTGGTTATAATCTTTTAAAAAGCTAGTCACTGCGTAAAGCGAAAAATGTACACAAATGTAAAAACGAAAAAGTATTTACTTTTTCTTTTTTTTAATTTTTTTTTCTTATTTTGTTTGTTTGATACCACGTTTTTAATATCTGTGGTATAGAACGGTATATAATGATTGTTACTTAGCCAAAAAGCGCTGCGTTTATGGCAGTAGTTACGTATCCATGAGACGTTCATAGGGGTTGTACGAAACGTATGATTTTAGTAAAAAGAGTGGTAAAAAGAATCGCAGTGCTTCAATATGCTAATGTAAATTATAGAATAAGACCGTATTATCGTCAGTTCCTATAAAATCACCCAGATAAAATTGCCCTGGGCCATAGCTGTCTTTCGTTATAAAAAAGGATCTCACGTACTCTAACGTGTAGCCACAAAGATACGCTTTCAATCGTATATTATTCGGGCATTAAACAATAGACTATTCTAGCCACAATGTATAGCACAAAGAGTTACATGGTTCTGCGTGTACACGCAGCGAACTCTGGCGGTGATAACGACTATGAAGACGATGAGGATGTCGGCAGCGAGGAAGATGGTGATGACTGTTTAGATTGTCAACAGGAGAGCGCGCATTTGACTTTTCGCAAATTTTGCAAACGGGACTATGGTAAATACGCATTCATTACTATTCCTGAAAACGATAAGCAAACAGTCGCTAACAACAAATGTCGAATAAATCTAACCGCTGGAAAGGTCCCATGGCAAACTATGCTAGTTTACTTGGAAGAAGAAAACATTTCAAAAGGACCTCTTAGAGATTCTTATTATTAGAAATTATTCGTATGCAAAAACTGAAGTTCATCCTTTTGCACGTACATTCGTAGCTGCACATGTCGTGGTGCAATCGAAAGAAGCATTTGGAGATTGGATCCGTTTCTCCGTGCAGGTGCATGACGTGTTCAAGTGGGGCGCGTCCAAGGTACGCAAAGGCGGCCAGGATTATGTCTGGGTTCCGCAGGCGGACCTTAGATGCAAATGCCCTCAGATACGCATCAAGGGATCATACATCGTTCTCGGTAAGCAAACATTTTTAATAGTAAGGTCAAATTAACATTAGACAATGCCTAGAATGGCGCAGTGCGGAACAATATACTTCGCAATCATTGATTACCTGCTCATCGAATTTTCCAAATCGTAGCTCTGTACTACACTGTACTTCACTAAAAAAAACCTTCGAAGGCCTTCAATCAATTTCTTTAGTATTTCCGATCTGAGAAGTTCTGAAAGCCTCAGCTACAATTTATAGCCCCTTCATCGCAAGGTCAAGTTACCCAAAACGACTACTTTTTGTTCTCTCCGTACAGGTTCAAATCAGATGCACGGTGGTTTAATGAGTATGACGGCCGATCGTAACAGCGTCGTAGTTGACCACAAGGAAAGCATCGGAAGACGTCTCAGGAAGTTCTCTTCCCGTCAAAGGCGGTGCAAGAACTGAAGAAGGACAAAAAGAAAGAGTCGTTGCCATTTTATGATGAAACCATTGAACGATCAGTGCTGCTGTACTTCAGCAAAATAAAGCTCTATCTAAATATCATCACATTTATTTGTACGTATGCTGCGCGAAATAAGAGCATCTTCACGGCTGCTTATAATAGAATATTATGTCATCGTCTGGTTTTTTCTGTGTCACTGCGCGAACCGCCTTATGGAAAGCAACTGAGACGCGCATCCGACGGGCAATTAACGCCAACCCAGGATATCAGGAAAGCGCAGCGATTTCCTTTGCACACTACCTCTAATAGAAAAAGCTCCCTGAGTGAGCTAAGGACAATTAACAGTTCGAGTTTTTCGAAGGGGGATCCATCCAAGCAACCAGATATGATCAACATGGCTTCATAGTGGTAGCTAGACGAAAATGTTCTAACACGGTTTCATTTCCAACTTAATCCAGCATAGATGAAAAGACCTCGCAGTGTTACATAAATACATATGGAATAACCAGCACTCGCGCTTGTGTGTTACATATAATATAGTATCCAATTATCAGGTATACAATTAATTGATTGCAGCTTGGGTTCACCCAGGCACAAGCTGCAAAGTATCATTTAAAGCCTAGAGCCATTTGTGTAAACGGTAGTTTTGGTTACGAATGGCTTCATTGAAACGTTGTGCGCACATAAAGAGAACGTGGTCGGTGAAATCGATTTATTGTTGTGAAGGATTCATACCAAAAGAGTATGGTATCACAGGAATGGCTGCATATATATTTAAGTTCAGCGTCGACAGATAGTATTCATGTTATAACTAGTTATTCGAATCTCGAACGAGCAAGGGTCACAGCGGCAGGCCCTTCTCTGCCGTCTGGATAAGGCATTCGTGTCGGTCATCGCCATTAACACATGACCGGGGTAAGACCACGACAAGGAAAATTACGGATTCTGAAAGTACAGATGCGACTACAAATTAGAGAACAAATACGTACGGCATGAAAAAGCGTCATCTCGAGTTCTTATATGCTTTGATCTTTTCAACGTTTGTAGCCAATACAATCATTTGCAATTACACTCCTTGCATTCATGTAACTACATGTTCTGCCATCAACGGAAAGCAGGCAGACAGGGAATTCTTGCCACATGTCCTGTAGTGGCCATCGTTAATTCTGAAACGAGATGTTCAATACCTAATTCAACTTATGGATCAGTATTGAAACAGTGACAGTCTATTGTATGCTGATGATTTTCCAAACCTGCAAGCACCAACACGGATACGAGCCAATTACCGGAATAACAATCTAACTGCTTTTCTAACATGGATCAAAGCGGTCGGTGCATCTCCGCACTTGATAGGATCCAAGCTTTACGTGTCTCTCCGTGTGCAATATATACATAGAGACACACACAGCTCAGTCAGCGGTACGACAAGAACGCTCCATTCCAATGGCCGTCACCGCTGTCCGTATCTACCCATGTTGACATTATGTTTGCTGAGACCTTCACGATACAATAGAAACTCAATATTAAAGTTTCTTTTGTCTACTCAATGATCAGTAACCTGCAAGTTCCTGCCACTATGAAGCGAATCATATGTTCGGAGTCCACCTAACAAAATAACTAACGAGGACGCAACTTCGCAGTGAAGGAAATTTTCCAAATAACACATCTTCGACCTGACGCAATGGCATACGTCCTTGGTTGATGCTTCTGCATCTATTATTATTATTACAGAATATAACGCAAGAACAACATGAGGAACACAATAGTGTATGTTATGTCGACACTTTGTGATTTGTTATTAGTATTTCGGTGGAGTGGCAGAAAACCTATCCTAAGATTCGGTCAGCAACATCTTTTTTTTTTAGCAATTTTTTGTCTAGAAGACACCACAACCGATCTGCCTATGGGGAGTAAAGATTAACAGTACCGCTAAAGTAAAGGGCAGACGTATAAACACTTCCTGAGCCGTGTTTTAGTTACGCCCTGTACGAGTACGATTATCAAATATTACACAGGCAAACAGATTAATGTCGGATTGCATATAATTATAAGCACACATTCAATAAAAATAATAACTATGATTATGCCGAGACTAATAGCAAGTCTGAGTGCATCCCAACGTTTCCTGTACATAATGTAAATATGTTCGCTATTGAGATCAACACATATATGTGCATGTCTTGAGTGTGTCTGAGGAGGTAATCGAAAGCGAGCGAAAGAAAGCGTTAATTTTATGGGGGAATTAAATGGCGAATCGCTATATGGTCCACATCACATGTATCGAAGTTGAACTTAGATAAGACACAGCCTTAAGAGCACCCCCGTAAGGGGCGATTTACGAGAAATAATTTCAACATTCAAGCAAACAAGCGTCTGGTGTAATACAAGTAACAGCGGTTCAAGTTACGCAGCAATAGAAGGACACTGACAGATGCTCTGAGTGCCAACTAAAGCTCGGTCATAATTATAATAATTAACATTATTACTAATAATCATAATACGTATAATAATAATATATTCATCGTCACCCTTCCTAGATAGGCTGAAGCATCAGAAGTCCAAGCACCATCAGCAATATATTATATATATATAATAAGTTCGGAGATTCATTAGATGTATTACTCGACAAGTAATAGGGGTGAGACTAATAATAATCATAATAACAGTAACAATACGATTAATGACAAAAGCGACCGCGATGACGGACAGCCATCTTAATTATACTATACTGAAGATAATAACCATAATTAAACTAATATGAGATAATATAATAACTGAGAAGTGTAAGGTCAATAAGAGGCAGAGCTTAAAAAACAACAAGCATTTGCACGTTACAGTAGTAATACTATTATTCGTAGTGTGATAGAATGACGATTACTCATGAAGGTCAGAACGGCGTGTGTTAGGTTAACAATAGCCTCATAAATAACAAAGAGTAATTAAAGTTAATATTGCATAAGTTGACTCGTCACAGATTTGTCCGAATTTCGTATACGACTGTTATGGTATATGAACTGAATTTCATCAAGTTCGATTGATTTGACCACTTGATAATTATTAAGATTGAAAAAAAAAAAACTGAACGAATGGGAAGGCTGCGTAAAGCAATATCAGGAGATCAGACAGCGGCATTATTGGTAACAACAATGTGATTATGAAATAATAAAGCAAACAGATACGTTTTTAATTCTATCCTGACAAAAAATAACCGTGTGTTTATTCTAAGCAGTACTAGTACAATTCACCATTTTAACATAAATATTATTCTAATTATTAGTGTAAATAAAAATTATTGATTTTCCTTAGTTATCTATGACGGAGTTATCTCGTTTGTTATTGCAAGAAATGTTTCTTTACATCACCGCAGGGGTTCTCTATCTACGGGCCCGAAGATAAATATAATGCTTCTCTTAGACTACTTTAAGAACGACATAAATTAAGGCGCGACGTAGATAGAGCGATTGGTCTGTTTCCAAGATCTCGATCCGTTGTTTTAAACCTTTTCACTGCATACGCAGCGTAAAAAAGAAAGCTCGTTACTGAAGGTCCAAATGTAAGCGATTTGTACGTAATACCCCGCTAGCCTTCAAGTAGCTAAGAACGAGTTAGTGAACTAAAATTAAGTTCAAATAATAATAATCTAAAAGCTATGCAAACATTTCCAGTATTTCAAGCACTGTCATTCTCTAAAAGATAAGCCTGCAATTCTAAAAAACTATATATATATATATGCGTATGTGTGCAAAATAGCAATATGGCTCTTAAGTTGTTCCATAAAGTATTTGGCTTGAACATAAATGAACGTAGGTCTTTCAAAGACGTAAGAAATCATAGCAATTTCCCGACACTACCAATCTTTTCGACCAAGCTCGCTTTAACTCTTAGGTGCTCTCACAGGCAAAATAATGGTTTTGATGGCGCACTGTAGACGTGGTATGTTTGTAGCAGCGCTCTAATTTACAGCACATTTACGAAGGAAGGCAATACGGTAACATTTTTGGCAAAATTTCCATTCCTTGGTTTGTTAGAGTATCGAAAAAATCTCCACAACCACCGAATTTGACCATAGAAAGTACAACTTCTCTGCGCAGTGACCGCCAAACATTTCACACTTTTCCCCGGTAAGCATCTACAGGAAAACACAAAGTTTCTCGATTTATTAAAGTTTACGGCTATGCTGCCCAAACTCAATTACGATATATCTAAGCGATCGGTACTAAAAGACCCGTTAGGTCCTTCCAGCCCTAGGGACACGTTGTGGTCTAGGTCCGAAGCCGGACATAAACAGACTTCGTTTCGTGCCGAAAGCCAGCTGTCTGACTTAACTATGCCATGGTAATACTGGACATAAAACATAGAGGTCGTTTTAGTATGTATTATGTATAAAGAAATGAAACAATAATAGTGATTTGTTAAAAGTCTAACCAAAAAACTGCCGAAGATTAGGTGACTCTGCGGTATAAACATATTAAATGATTTTGCTGCAACATGATGTTCACTCTCTTACTTAACGAATAAATTATATGTATATAGAAAATGTGGTACATTTCCTAAACGTTCTTCAGTTACGTGCTAATAAGACGTATATTATATCTGAGATTTTCAGGAAGCGATGCTATTGAGGGAGAGTACTTGGCTGTCTTAAACATTGGCTTCATCGGTGATTTGCGTTTCCTATCGTTGCAAGACGGGCAAATGGTTGTTGACACGACGGAGTGAAAAATGTTAGAAATTGGCTACAATTATTAGAACGATATAAAGGTGATTATCATTGGAATAATCTGTAATATTAAACAGTGTGGTTCAGCTATCTCTTAGGGGTTTCCACGCCCCCACTAAAGCACTGCTCGTTATTACTAAAAAATAGACACATATTACTTGGATTGTGTATGGTGTCTGGTACTTCAACACTTTATAGCCGCGTCATCAATAGCCGCGACGCCGTCCAGGGTAGGCCTTCTATTTAGTTGTCGCTTTGGTGCCTGAACCTCGCTGAGCACGTGTTACTGAAAATTTAACAGTTCAGTGACATAGGCTGCTTATATCCAAGTAATGAATTTACTTCAAAATTGCTTGCTAGGTGCAGAGAGATTCTCCTCTTATACAAGCTAACTCGATAACGTTACAACGAACAAGTGTGACGTCCTTCAAAATCTTTATTATGCCTTCGAGAATAGAGGCTGCATGTTTAACGCTATACGCCGAAGTAACGCCTTGGAGAATGCTCTTACGACACTCGTACATTGCGTTGTAACAATTACTTGTTTGACGACGTATAAAACTGAAAATATGGTCAGCAGCTACACTCACCTGGCTCGCTGTTAGACTTGAAGACACTTTGTCAGAACACCGACAAAGTGTTAACTATTTTGAAGCCGGGGTTTTTTAAATAATATAATTAAACTAATTAGGCACCATTTTGATCAACTACCTTCTGCCATTGTTTTGATAACACCATAATTCCATCACCGTATGACCGTTGTTGTTGTCTCTGGCCGAAGAACTGTGAGCTGATTTTCCACCCCTTATTGAGGCTAAATTAACAGTATTAAGGCAGTTTTGCAGGGTCCGAAACAGACAGTAGAACATAGTCGGATGGTGGAAGTCTCCCGCTTAACGACAGATGTATCAAAACATTTCATATAAATTCTGTCAATTTTTGCTGGGTAGCTAAAGACACATAGGGTCTGGCATTATCATGACGGAAGACAATGCCCCTTCCGTTCCGGTCGATATTTTCAATGACTTATTGCTAACCTTGTTTGTTTAAATTAATCAATGGACAGAAGCCCATCATGCGCGGTATCTATCCTATCCTACCAAGCACATAACGCGATCTTGCTTGGCGTGGCTGCATGAATTATGGAACACGCTTTTTTTTTTGCGAATTTTTGTCGTAAATCAGCAGTAATCAGCCCTCTTTCTTTCTGAACAATCGGGGAGATTGAAATACGATTGACTAAGTTGTCTTGCGTCGCTTCACCAAATGTTCAATGTCTTTTTACTAACTCACTAAACAATTTTTTCGAATAGTTTAAAACTATTTGGTAGTTAATGTTTAATTTTTGCTCATTTCGATCCTCATAATTTCGTCAACTTCAATCGTAAGTGGTTGACCGTTACAAGGAGCACCTTTCACAACGAAAGCAACAAAAGTATTTTTGAGTCGTTCCTTTCGACATATCTTGGCCCGCACGTTTTTTTTTCTTTATGAGCCTGGACAGCACTTGTGCCTTTATCGTAAGAAATTTGTAAAATATAGTGAATTTTTATATAAATTCGTTCTATATTGAAAGCATTTTATTTTAGGCCTGATTAGAGGCATTTTTAGACCAACGATTTTAGCGCATCTACTATTGTTAGATTTCCGCCTTCTAAGATAGACTTTAAAGCCATCTAGCTAGAAAAAAAACATTTTTTGAAAAATCAATGTGCTTATTAATCTCTTATAATTGCCTATCGATCATTTATAATCGTATGAGGCTAATCCATAAATATGATCACATATATTCGAAGTATTATTACATGAAAATCATACGCGTCCACTAGTTATCTACGTGAACGTATGAATGTACACACTACGAATCAGTCGTCTGCTATGTTATTTGTTTTTACAGTGTTTACCGGCACTCTCCACTGTTTCATATCGGCAATTGTTATTATAACTGGGGCAAGATTTATTTAATCACACATGTTGTATAGTAGGTGTATATAGTCGGGCTTAGCTTTTCTAACGGCAGGTTTTGTTATTTAAGTTACCACACGGGTAACGGCTTTTCATATTCATCTCAATGGTAAGATGTGACATACAATCCAACGGATTCTTCGATAACCTCTTCTTCGATAAGTCTTCTTTCGCCAAGCTGCCTGCCGACTTTAATAATGCTTCATATATACAACATATAATACATATATACAACAACAGCGAAAAGCAAACCGTTAATACTATTCTATATATGAATGCGGCGTAGCGTATGATAGTCATATCGTATAAATAAAGAAGTTCTATGGACTCACCGTTGAGCATGGGTTATATTACTTTCAGCCACGGTAATGTTGGAAAGGTCCCTGTTTAGGGTATTTGAAAATGTCGACTCAGTTAGTAGAGACTTAACGAACAATTTCGAAAGCAATACTTAGCTCTCGTAGCTTTTTCTACTACTGATTGTGGCCGTGAAAGATATATGGTGCTATTATTAAATATCTGCAATAGAAGCTAGTAGTGCATATTTATATACGATCTTACACATTGAAGTAGTTGGTTTTACTAAAAACTAGCTTTTGCAGCTCTAAATTCAATGCATGGAGGAAGTTTTTTGTCGAGTTTTTCCAATGCTTAACTGAAGAAAAAAAAAAACAGAAAAAAAACAAGGAGAGAAATCGAAATAAAATGATATTGTCTCTTGTTGTATTGTATCACCTTTGTTTTCGGTGTAGTTAACGTTCCACGCTACGTTCATTAACATGACACCACTAACTCTGGTAATGACTATTTGTGTGATACGCAGCATAATTAATAATATATTGTTTATCTTTCTTATCTATAATCCAATACGTGGACAGCCGCGGTGGCTGGTAAACGAATGTTTAATTCGTTTATATTGCGTTGCGAATCCTCTGTAGTGGAAGTAAGAGCACGTACTTACTGAAAACGCCACAAAAGCTAGACCTTGAAGACCCCAGATACACTATATTCTTTAGGCCTTATCTGAAGATGATATCCGGGAGGGTACCAGTACAGCCTAAAAACCATGGTCTTCTCGGTGTCCTGATTCTGAAACGCGGATTGCCGAGGGCGGATGGACGCATGTTACTTTGAGCCGTCTGTTTTTCACTGTTGTTGGTGTTCTCAATCTTTGAAGCCTAAATGCTGTTAATGATAAGGCTGCGTGACTTTTTCAAATAATTGACCTTGCACCCCCTAGCAATACCTACTCAGCTAATCTTACCATGCATCATTCAACTCTGCCTGATTACTTACAAAATGAATAAATGTACGTCTTCGAGTCATTAGATTAGGATAGGCTGTGTGCTAGGTAAATACCGTGTTACAGTACATAATCAGGAGCAGATTTCAGCGCATGTACGGTGGTCTGTCTATGACAAATAACGGTCTATTTGTCCTTCTTGACTTCTTTTATATGCAGGAATCCCAAAAGGCACTTCAGTGATATTTCTCAGAGCTTTTTACTGCCATAATGTTCTTGGGGTACAGATTAGCTCAGCAGCCGTATGTTGCAAGGTGAATTATGAACCTATTTAAGTGATTTCTAGTAAATTACTTAAAAGTGCGCGCGTGCTGGCAGTTCAACGCATGGTTGCACGCACCGGCGGAGTCACCTCACTGTTTTTGGCTTCGCGCTATCATGGGACGCTTAGCAATCAGCTATAGATGGCGTTCCCATTAAATGTTTTGTGTCGTTAATAACTAATAAAATTAAATATAAGAATAAAACATATTCAGCCGCCTTTTACCAGCGAAAATAGGTTAATTAAACCGAACTCTTCTCCAAATCTTTATGGCCACTGAGTAGCATTAGAGAGAACTGGCACGAAATATCGTTTTAACCGGATACATCACCCGAACGGAATGGAGTCTTCAAATATGTATATGATTAAGTTGCCTAAAATCGTTCGCTTAGTCCTATACGTTTACAGGATATGAACTATAATATATTACATTATGATAAATACAGTATACTCTTTTACATTTCATACTAGGTATAATACAACTAAGCTAAGTTTTTCCCCTTCTCATTCGACACTAAACTTTAATAAAGTACTTTGACTACTATAATATTACAATATTATATAATATATATATATATATAATGGGGTAGATTTGTTGTTGATTTGTTGAAAAAATTGCATCATGCCTGTTTTAATTAGCCTCATAGAATAACCATAGGGTTAAGGGCAATCCCTCCATTCTTAAAAAATATGTGCTACGAAGATTCAACGCATGATTTCTTTCTATCAAGAAAAAATCTTCGGTATTCAATAATAAGTAATGTAAACGTTTTATAGCGACCATAAGTCCACAATAAAAGTAAACGGGGTTTCGCGAAGAGCAGAGCAGAGAATCGACAGCAAAAACACCATTAAAATTAGGTTGACACAATTAGGGGCGCCGTCGTTGTTCGTATAATAACTGTGCTGTTTGCTCAGACTTGTGGAGACAATGGTCAGGTCTGTCTAATGTTTTACGCCTCGTTGAGCGTAATATTAAATTTTTTGGTTGCTCGTTCGAGAAGTTCTTCCGTGGCCGCGCTGTATCACCTGGCGAGTGGTCGCCGGTGAAATCGCCAGTGCTCGCACGATGCTGGTGGGGGCGGCAGTAGTGGAACAGATGAATGAGTGGTACGAAGTGGACGGGGCAAAATAGCGTGAGCTCATGCGAATGCAGGTAACTACGCTTGAGGGACTCGATGTCTGCTCTTAACACGACAAACTTCATACTTAAGGAGTGAAAAAAAGAAATCACTGATTTGACAAAGATTGATTTTCAGATTGGTTCGTTTGGTGAAACTGTTATCGAAACAAGCAAGAAATTAGGGAGAGGCCAAGGGGGACAGAGAGAGAGAGAGAGAGAGAGAGAAAGAAATGAAGGCGGACGAACCATAAATGGTTCGTCCGCCTTCATTTCGACGATAGACGATGCTGCGTTTTAGGTAAACAAAAAAACGATCAAACGGAGGAAACAACTCAGCTGTGCCGGTGCCGTCTCTTTTGCACCGAAACAATAAAGGAAAAATAAGAACAAGCAAATTTAGAATAGCCATGCTGGTATTTACACTGTGAACTTGACTTAAGATTGATTATTACATTACACGTTAAAATTAAGTTATAGATCGTTGAAAGTGGACGCAGCGCCGACCAAATATTATCTGGTGTATTATATGCAAGTATAGTCTACTTGTTGATCGAAAGTTACGCAACTTTTCCATGCAATTTTTTTCTTTTTCAATATAGGCATTGTACAGTGTATTTCAAATCACAAGAAAACACGAAAAATTACTTAAAATTAATTAAAGCGCGTTACACTTTTGTTAAACCTAATCAACTCTTCAAGGTTTTGATCCTACAGCGACTTCCGAACTCTAGCTGCTGTGAATATTTTATCGTTCTTGTATTGTGAAATATTTGACATCATGTAGGTAAAAATTTAAAGAGGAAATAACATTAAAAAAAAAATGTAAAAAATATCTAGTTTAGACTCAAATTGGGCGGTACAATTTTCCAAAAGTTCTATAGATAGCCGAGATTAATTATCCTATTCTTGCATTATAATTTGAACCCCACTAGAGCGTAGTTTTATGCATAGCGTTTTTATTAGTAATTCAAACTGCGTGCTCCATGATGGAAAGATAAATACATATGTTGCGCTTCACTTATGGACATAATTATTTAACCAACTCTTTAGGGAAATTTTAGCCTTTCTTTTTTCTACCAAAAAAACTGTGTCTGTTTAAATCTATTACTGCATGTTAACGATATTTACAGAAAAGACAACTTTATACCAATTTAAGTATTTGAATTACGCCATATTAGTACGATCCATGAGTTAGACGCATTTTGCAGAATCTTGAACTCTTTGCTTTCCGTTTTTAGAAAAATTAGTTTATTATACACATAATAATAATCGTATGATGTTTACTTAAGCTAACAAAAGGTTTACGTGATGGCCGGCGGAGTAATAGTAACGATGCAGAGGTGTAAGTATTATGGTACAATTAGTATGTAGAGTGAACGTAAGAGTGAACGCCTTAAAAGCAGTTTCGACAATATCCACTTGGTTTCCGGTAGGGTATTTGATAGAGAAAAGCATTGGATGTTATTAGCTACACTGGAGAAAATAATCAGTCATGCCCTGGGGTTCCAAGAGCTCTTCTCCGTTGTATTTCTATTCAAAATATCTTACTGTAGATTTCTGTGTTTCACATAAAGTTTACCTAAGGCTATGACACAACAGATTAAAAAACTCCTGCTGTTAACGATCGATGAAGTTTCAAGGCTATTTTGTGAGAACGAGATGCTCATGTCAGTTCTAGAATGAACCGTTTCTAGATCTGTATTTTTTTTGTAGCCCTCGTAGTGGGTCATATTTTAAATCTTTGGAAAGGATAAGTAACCGACCTCTTTTAAGAGCACCCGCTCACCTTCGTTCACTACGCAACCTCGTGATTTAATTTGTATCGCTTAGAACCAATTTTTTAAGTGGCTTTATTAGTCATGCAAGGGCGATCCCATAGACTTAATTTTTTTTAATTGGAAAATAAAAACGATTTGAAATTGAATTAAGAGAATAGTAGTCATTCAGCATTCAATTACTGGTCGCGTTAATTACCGCCCTAATAATCTCATGTAGTTAAGTCCGCGTGTGATATATTCTCTGTTATCAGTTTTACGTTCTAGGGGGTATGGTAAAATACTTATATGCCGATAGTACTTATTTTTAAGCTCTAGGCCAAATGCCAGCCCAAAAAATAGTTTCAACAAATAGCGATTTTTTCAAAAGTCTTCAATCAGCACATACTTGCAACCTTTGGAAACGAGATCCCTTTAATATATTATGTGATAATTATTATTTAACATATAATATAATTTGATTAATTTACAGTGCTGATTACAAGTTGTGTCCTCACTGCACAAATCGCTATGCGAGCAACTACAACTTTCTAGAGTTAATTAGAATATATCTTTAGGCAAAGTCTGGTATCGGCAAATTCGGTAGCTTGTGTAACGATCACTAAAATAACTAGCCCAACGGGTATAAACGTAGAGGAAGAAACAAGTTTAAGCATTCGGATAGAGAAACAGCGAGAAGAGCGGACATGCGCAGTGCCTGTATTATACAAAAGTGATTTGGTCATTGTATGCATTGCTGGTGTACGGTTTATTTATTTCGGGCAAGGTGAAAGCTATCCTTGTATTGTAGTTGTACGAGAAACACGTGTCATTTTTTCAACTTTATAACACACCTAAAGGATGAATTCGATCGAACTGAGCGTATAAGACCTCACAAACGAAATCGTGATGTTAAATTGCAACAATAGAAAATTGAATAATGGAATATAAACGTGGCTCCAGATCGAAATTGCTTTGCTACTGGTGATGTTCTTCACGTTAGACCTATCGATAAGCAAAATCTCGTTTAGTGTGCTTATTTTTCACTCATTTTGAATTATACTGCTATTCTATCTCCCGGCCGTATAACACACGCTCGCAATGACAATAGGCCACTAATTTCATAAGTTCGCCATTACTGGGAGCTCACCGCTTTTATACGTTTACCTTTGCCAATTCGTTCGAGTCCTGAAAATGTCATCGGTAATTTTCTTTTACATCCTTTTTCAAAAGAGATCATTCTCTCACACAATGTCTTGCTGGCAGTTTGGTCGTGTTGCGTAATAACACTTATATGTGTTATTTCGAATCTGATCCTAGAGTCGATTCGGAGCTAACCTTCCAGGTCGGCTCATTCTCATTTAAGGACACGATAACATTTTCTCGCCTAGGAAATTTCAAACGTTTTGCCAGCAGCAGATCAGTAGATCCTTCAGCGCTGGCGCCCCTGTGCTGTCGTAGATAGAAAATTTCTACTCAACAACGCAGGAAAAGGAACGTCGTGTTAATCTATTTGCACGAAGTAATTACCCTTGGGTCAGCAGTGACTCCGTTGCCATACACCCAACATTTTCTAGCAAGGAAGCGATCTAGAAATCCGACGAAGCGGAGTGCAATTAGTGCAGGTCATCGACGTCACTTGGCATTATTCTCTGCTGCGCGGCGCTAATTTATACGGTGAAAGCACCATGTGGCAATCCACGTCCATCTGGGTCGTATGGGGTGTTCAAAGTGGACGCTAGTCAGATGAATGACTATGATGATACGGGAAACTGGGGAGTTTGGCTTGCTTAAATTTTAGTATTCATCTCAGTATAGAGAGAGGATAGCAAGGACGCTAGATTTAGTAATCTAGGTCGAAAAATATATCAGTTTGAAAAGACAGATAATACGCAGATTTACCAGTTCCTTGTGCGCTTAACCCATCCTGGCATTCTTAGTATGCACCCTTCCGCCAGTAGATCTAGGTTCGAGATTGCTTTTGCCTCCTACTTCCAATGTAAATAAAAAATTTCAAATCAACTCTCCGACCTTTACGTGTGCTCTTCAGTATAGAAGAATAACACTTCAACCTTGCTTGCTAAAAGGATATTACTTAAGTTTTACAACTCTCCAGAATAGACTAACTTAAAAATTGTAGAAACGATTCGCGCGTGAGTAAAGGAGGTTTCCTGCCTTCGGTTTTGCATCAAATGTTAATCAAAATAACGTTCTGCACTCGCCTTGTCTCATCTTTATAGGGTTGGCTGGGTGCATATGTTAGTTGGGGGTATTCTAGATAACTGTATCAAATATAGCTGTATTTCGATATAATAAGTATATGAGATTATCAAGACGGGTCACGTGGACATTGACTAGGTGTGCTTACTAGATGCAATCGCAGAAGTCAACAGGCTTCATTATCACTCCAACGAATGTGGAGGCAACAGGTTTAGGCCCTTCTCAAGCAAGGGCCCTAGTTTCATAGTGTGATTAGAAATACGCGCTACCGCTATTTACATCGGATTAGTTCAAGCTGTTCGATGCGAAAATAGCCAGTGTTGGCAGCTAAATATATTGGCGGAAGGTGGGTGTTAGATCTCACAGTGTCAACCTAATGTTTCTAGTTTAACACCATTGTTAAGCGGTGCTTCAGTCGACTTGTCCCCAGCATTTAACGACGTCATGTAATGTCAGAAGATAGGAAACGTGCCGGGTCTGTGTTCAACCGTGATAGCTTGATCGATAATTGCGATTGAGATCGAGGTTCGAATCCGGACATGGACACGCTTGCTTTCCCGCTGGATCCAGCTTTAAATGATAAAATGACTAAGAACAATACAACTCGAATCATCGAGGGTTCGTTATTAGTACCTAATCAACATCGTGTGTCGCCCGGGGCCGCGTGCGATCCCGTACTATTTTTAGCGGTTCATTTTACATGGAAGTTTGTAACATGGTATTCCTTATTACTTCCGTATGAGTGGTAAAATAATACCAAACATGGGTGAAATTAGCTCTAAAGAACAAATAAGGTGCTTATCGGCGATGTAGGTGTTGTGTCGTCGAAAAAGCAAATTTTTTAATCCTACTGGCAAACGCAAACTGCCAGAGGCCCTATTTAGAACGAGAGATTGTCAGCTTGGTAAACGAGAGAGAAGTTAGTTGAACATCTTTGCAGTAGAATTACCAACATTGGACGGGGACATTTAGCTTTTGCTGTACACGATTTTGGGTCGTTATGGTAAAGTATACGAGGCACTTGTAAATGTGGCGTGCGATTACCAGGACTAGATAGAAGTTGCGCTATCGTAAGTTAAACGACTATTGTAGTTGTATCAATCTCCGTTTAACATTCATCACGCCACAACCTAATTAACAGATGATAGCCATTTAAGAGAAAAGTACCGAAACTTACCGCAAATCTTGGAAGGCCCAAGAAAAACAATTCGTACGTTTTGAGCAAGGGATATTTTTGGTTGATTGAAAGCTTCATCCGCTTTTCTGACGGCCTACTAGGCCATATTCCAATACCTGATTGCACACCTCAACATCGAGGCGAAAAGTTCGGGAAGAAAAGATTCAAAATCCGATCACTTCATCGGTAAAAAATAAATCAAGTAACTTTGGAAGTTATGCGTCGACCAACCAATGTCAACACCGGCCAAAAAGGTCACAACAACAGTAAATGAATTCAGTGAATCATCATATACTAAACATTCTATCAGGATTTTCCGTCGAAGCTGCCCGTGTAAAGCGAGCAATTTGTATAAGCAGACAATTATCAGAGAATCATGAAACAAAACTATGTTGAATAATGGGTACACGTAATAACTTTGGTAACAATTACGTCGATTATTCTGGCGTGTTATGTGGCAACAAACGAACAGATACGCATAAATGAAACTAATGTGTGTTGAGAATACTAGTTTAAATGATAGGAATTGCAATAAAAAAGACAGTAGCAAGATTAGATATCCATTATGACGGACGGTTTTCACTCAGGTTGCCAGCTACGACAAGCGAGTGATTTGGAAGGTTTTATTGGACACTTGTCCGCAATGTTTATTCGTTTATTTCTTCTTCGTGAAACGGCTGTTGAATCCATCATTGACTACGTGTTCAACGAACACGACTGTTCAAAGTTCGGAAGACGCTAGGAAGTTCCGGAAATAACTTCAGGTGAATAGCATCACTGAGACATGGCCTTTGGAACAAATCACTGCTCATATCGAAGACGACTCGGCTCAACTTCACACGTTGGCTGGAATGAGTTGCATGTCTTCTTTCCGTGTCGATACGAACAGTAATGAGGCAATAGGAAAATGTCCACTGGATGACTCTTCTATAGTGGTGACAGACATTTCGGATCGACAAAGGTACCAGATATCGTTTCGCCATTATAACTGCCAATGGTTCCCTGCCTAATGCCCAGGCTAAACAGCGATTCCAAGTGAAAATCGGCTTTCTCTAGAGCGCCGAGATTATAGGTATATACTCGATCAAAAAGGGAGTTACACATTTCCGCAGATTTAAACATCTTCTTCACGGAGCTAATTTTCGTACTACTATCAGACCGTTATGTGGTGAGTTTCCCTCTCAGAGAAAGCATAAAATTATCCAGGAGGTAACTAGAAGATCGCAAAACAATATGTTAAAACAATATCTTTCCATTACTGATGAAAACCAAAAAAATCAAATACTGTTTCCAATCTGAGGATCCGCACTCTTACGAACGTAAACATGAAGCATGACGACAAATCTCTGAGTGTCGCGCGACCATTTCTTTCACAAAGGGTCAGTATATGGTGTTTCCTCCGGGGTAAAGGTGTCGTTATGGCCTTTTTCTTTGATCACGACTTTGTCAATGACGAGTTTTATCGAAACCTGTTGCAAGCCTTTCTGTAGACTACAAAAGCCAAAGCCCATTGAGCAAATGCCTTCCTCACCATGCTATAAAAGAGAACGCCGCTTACCTCTGTAGATTTTGTTGAGCAAATTATCTGTAAGGAAAACAGCGTGTCAAATGGGAAGAGTTATATCGATTTATTCGTGTACTTCAGTGGCAAAGGCTATCCATTTAGGGCTAGCGTCACCGTCACTGGCATTAACCAGATTTGGAAGTAACCAAAGTCATTTTTGAGAATACGTTTTCTCGGATGTTTGAGCTATAACCATCAGTCAATCTGACTTCCGAAATGCTGAAGTGAGATTCCGATGTTCTGCGATGATTTATGCCAAAAGATGACCTCATTAACGATACATCTTTAATAAATTTTGGAACCGGTTTTTGCAATATTTGCGTTTCGCTCATCTACGAAAGGTTGCAGAAAGTGTCTTTTTAAAAGATAATTTGGGCAGTCTGATTACTCATCGATTTCCTCTTGAGATTTTTGAAGTCCGTCATATCTGCGTAAGTTGGCTACGGATCAGATCACGAGAAATATACTCGTCAGTGAATATGAAAGTGCAATGATTTTCTAGACACTTCTTTATTGACGTGAAAGTCATTAGTGCTCGTAAAGATAGTGCTCGTTATGGTATCTGTGAGTGATTCAATTTGGACTAACAGCATCTCTGCTTGATTGTATGGTCGACATAGGCACTTAATTCATGTATGCTTGACATTATCAAGCTCAGTTTAGTGTTGCCCGCACTGATAAATCTACTCTCTCGTGTATTCATGATTCTGACACAAGAAAGATTCGTCAAAACTTTATGCTACTTTCGATACATGTAAAATATACCGAAATGAGACGCGGCTAACATAGGTTGCTAACTTCATTACGCTTTGTAGCGTTAATCGTATAATAGGGAAAGGTTCAACTTAGAATCGCTTTAGAGTTAACAACATTGCTGGCTCAAATCGGCCATTGCGACCAATAATATTAATGATAATTCACTATCGCATGCACGCTTTGAAGCGTCTGCCAAAAGTTTTTAGGGACTGAGCTAATGCTTACATTTATATAACCTGTACTTAATAGTCTTACCCAGTGAGTTGAATAAGTTAAGTAACTTTGGCTAACTAAATAACTGAGCTAAGTAGCTACGCAATCTCTTATACACTGCATAGACTAGATCAGTCAGTCAACTTTTTCTTCAGCTAGACTTTTTTTTTGCTTTTTAATTAAATATCGACTTGCAAAGGTGGGCACTTCAAAAATTTTTATTCAAAAAATGTTTGTCCGCTGTCATATGTATATATATATATATATATATACTCGGACCGCCGGATAATCAATTGAGAAACTGCAAAGTAATTCCGAATTAAGTCTATATGTCTTTAACGAAATACACCTCCCGAGTTTTAGCTCTAGCACCTAAGCAATGGATGATGACTGGGTGAATCACTATAAAGGAAATCACTGACATTGTTTGGTATCTCGGCAAATCCAAATCTTGGCAACTTGGCTGGTCTTCGTTACACAGGTAGCTTTAATCGTATTACGTAACAATAGACGTAGAAATTGAATTTCAGATAAAACCATAGTTTTCACACAACATTATCATCACTTACAGGAATACTGTTGCATAGCTAAAGTTAGTTAACTTTTTTTTTAATTTTACTGGCTTAATCTTTCGTTACAGACCGATTCATGTAAAACGTTTGTGGGACATGAACAGTTCTCGAGAGAAAGTCAGCCAGTACTTAGAATCCAATTGTTATAATATATATATAATATTAATCCATCTAATACCTGTTGACTTATGTGTGTAAACATACTATATTCCATTCAACTAAGGATTCCATGCACGAATCTTTATTTTTGGCGCGCGAATTTGAAAACTTCACTCGGGACCTTATTCGTACACGATCTGGTTCAACAATCACGTTCTGTAACAAAGAACACAATTTAACCAAAGCAAATATATTGTTTTGAAATAGCTCTAAATCACAAAAATATTTAGGCTAGTAGTAAGGATTTAAATAAATAGTAATATTTTTTATTCGTTAGGGATATGCAAAAGAACATGCGAGAAGGCTTAAAGTCACGTTAAGGTGCTCCATGGATAGCCATTGCCAGTGCACGACGAATATTTTTCTTTAAAAATTAGTAAGGTGCACAAGGCGTTCTAAATAATGGTACCGATGAACGAATATCAAAAAAATTAATTCTGATCCGAAGAGTATCAACATCGATTTGGACTTGGTGGGTCACACTTATAGACAACCAGGATCATTTAAACTTTTTTTTTATTATGAGCATGTTAAACGATGTATTAATACAATGAACTACGCTTAATACTATGATTTTACGATTAAAAAGACACTGAATACAACAGAATTATGTATGGCTTGAATCGGCCAAAACAAAGGGGGCCTTTTGTGCCATTATAAAGTGAGTACCAAATGCAGACAATTTCGTAACGAGAAGCATTTAGAACTCGATAGATTTAGGTTTTACATGAGAGAGCTGAAAAGGAATAACCCAAAAAGATGGCACAATCTATACATTTACTGATTTAGTTACGACTTTATAAGCAACTAATTTTTAACTTGAATCTTAATATCTATCATAGAAATACCAGATTGTGGAGACGACGTATTAGGGCGTTGTATTTGTTTCTGTTGTCTACTAAGAGAAAATTCTGTTGGCATTTCAAAAATATTGTCAAATAGTAGTGAAGAAATGGATTACGGATCTGTGACTCTTTACGAGGTTTTTGGTAAAAAGTTGTTTCAGCGGACCAAATTTAATGATTAAGGTATTTGACGCAACTGGAGGTCATAGATTGTGTCCTATGAAGAAAACGGTGGACAGATAATAGTCTGTTCAACTGAACTATCAAATGCGCTGACTTTTCATGATCGTGCTATGGCTTTTTGATGTACATTTTCCCGTTTGGCAATGAAGACTCTAGGCTTCGAAGATGCAATTGACCTTGTTGATAACAAGAGTTAGCTTCTCTTCATATTCCTACTACTGAATTGTTAATATGATTCTGTAGCCAGACAACTAGAGAGACGACACAATTAAGTAGAAACTGTTGCAAGCCGATGCTTTTAGATCCATTCAGCTTCACTAGCACAGTAACAACCCATATGGTATCACTCTTTCTACTAACTCGACAACTACCAATAATAACAGCATTAACTTTAAAAATGATTCTGTACCTCTGCGTACAGCACATGAACAAATATGGCTATATCCAACACATTACAAGCCTGCGAACAGACATTGAAATATATGCATTATGTACTAATTAGAGTGCCCATTATCATCGAAATAATTACGAATATTTAATTTTTTTTTCAAGGTAAAACTATATTTTTATTCATACTGAAGTATTTATTCAACTTCCAAATATTTTTGTACCGTATTCCCTTTAGAGCTGATCTTCATTCTCTCCAAGTCCGTAACCATGGCTGGCTAGATAAACTCATCGTTTTAGTAATAGTTCTTGAAAGCAAGTTATGGATAATGTATATTAAATAATGACTTTACGTCATTTTTTCGGATAGATATTTTTATGAGGTTATCTGAAGATTTAGTTTATTCAAGAAGAGCATTTAGTTTCGATAAAAAAAAACACTTTTTCCTGGTATCGACCCAACAAACTGAAAAGCGATCGAAATTGCTGTAATACAAAAAAGGCCCATGACGGAGTAGCAACGATGAACCATAGGAATGGTATACAAATGAAGTACTATATTCGATAAATTGCTCTATTTTAGGATGAAGCTATTGCCGGATATCTGTAGACTAATTCAGCTTTATTTAATTTGGCAACACTGAAAAGGGCTTCCGTCGCCATGAGGAGCCAGCTAATTATCTATGTTGGCTTCTTTTTTAGTTTGAATTTATTGTCTCTCGTGTCTAACTCATACTTTTTTTAAAACAACCTACAAACGCCTTTGCTATATACACGAAACGTTATATGTACTACAAAATTACAATCTAAAAAAAAAGTAGTGCACAGTGGAGGTTCACTAACTTGCACAAAGTAGTTGCATTTAATTCTGAAGTTTCTTTATTTGATGCGTGTATTTCTCTTATTCTTGCACTGAAAAACAGAAGAACATGTAAACCTTAAACTATGTATATCGTAAGTAGCTTTGTTCGTGTTCGGCGTCTAAATACCCATTAAAATGTGTACGCTAATGCTTACGGAAATTATCATATTGCAAGCTGAAACGGTGAGATCTTTATTTTCTGATTTCTGAATGAAGAACACTCTGATTGTACCTAGGTTCATTTACTAATCATTAATCGTTGTTTTTCTAATAAATGTGTCTATTTCTCGTTAACGTGCTCATTGCTCTCTTACTGGCAGAAGTCGTAACAATTGGAAAAAAGCTGTTTGCACAGAATGTGTTTATGTATGAACTATTCTTACTTTCTTGTTTCTCGTGCTGCTACGCTGCCAAAGGGTAGATGATCGTTTCTAGACTGTCAATATTTTGTAGATAAGAAAAGTTCAGTGTCTTTTCCCGTTGTGGTATAACTTCAGAATAGTTAGAGGCAGCAGAAATACTATCATAAGTATGAGGTAAACGCTTTTTACTATCTTATGGCAACACCGTAGATAGAATGGCTGGCTTATATTAGCCAAAAAGCAATTGCTATCGATTTATGCTTAGCCGACTTAATCTAACTTAGATCAAGAAAAATCTGAAATTTTATTGCCTATAGTTAATACGAACCTTATTGGTTGATCGGAAAGTACAATGAGGAAAACCGACTCAGAAAAAACAGATCGCTTGTTGCCGACGGCTATTCACTACTTCCGGCGTTTCAACAGACATTGATCGTTGTCCAATGAGAGAGTAGGTAAATGAAAACATTGCAAGTTGCACGAACCCTAATGCCAGCTTGCATACGGGACAGTCAAGTGAACGTAGGCCGAAGTCTGATACTGCACGTAAAGCCGACTGACGAACCATATCCAAAAGTTGTATACTTCTGCGGTTATTCAAAGAGGCCAAATACAGAGCAAAGCATGCACATGGACAGCTATGAGGTACATGATAAACAAGTAAAGCCATACGCACTGAGTGTTCAGAAGCAAAAGGAGATAAGAAGTCTTTATTTTCCATACATATAAAACATTGATTACACTCTAGTCGACCTGAACTCTATCAAAACCCGTATAGAGCGCTTTTATACTTTCTATTATGGTCAATTTAAGTTGGAACGTTTCTGGCGGTGCGGGAAAGTCACCCTGCAATGATCAACCGAACGCGATGTTGATTCGTCCTAAAATCGGAATCGAATTGATACCAGCTCGATACCTTTGCTACGAGATCAGGATCGACAGGATTAGAGTTTTCGGTTTTCCAATCAATAAATACCTGGAGAAATGATGGAGCATTCCGGAATGAGGTATGAGTACAGAAGATTTCTTCTGCTCGTCTAGTACTCGGCGAATAATAAGAGTAAATACCAGATTTCTCTACATAAGTGTAGTTCTACTTTGTCCATTTATCTAGGCCAATTTCAATTCATACAGATTGCGAGTAGATTTTTTTATTAAAATATCCTTGTCATACGTACGGATACAAAAAATACGCTGTTGATCAATGCTGCCAGCTTCTTCTGCCTTACTAAGTCAAGTAAGGTTTCTTTTCAGCTTAGCTTGCTTACGAACAATAACCGACACGCTAAGTACAGAGGAAACATCAATGTAGCGTCAGCTATAAATGTTGGGCTATATGTTTCCTTGCCCATTTGTCTGTTTTTGACCTATCGTTGCTGTTACTGTTATGATTACGACAAATGCTTTTCCATATGTAAAACTATTTAAATATTTGGCTATTATCAACATCTGAACGGCTTCAGAGAGCAACCTCAGCGAATTTATTTTGTCCGATTTGCCTCAGTCGTTGATGACCGATGAGGCAGTGCAATTTAAAAACATGTTACTTAGTCACAGCTGCCTAAAAGATCGGATGTTACATATACGTAAGTTGTCGAATATTTATTTACAGATGTTCATATTTTTCCTAATCAAGTTCCTACTGCCGTATGCATGAACTAATCCTGGTTCAAGAAACAACGATGTATGCGAGTTACCTTACTCGATATTATTACATTAAAGTTATATGGCACTGTTATGGGTAGCTGTTGTGCGTACGGAAAAAGATCAAAATATGTTGTTATTTTCGTAAAATTGAAAATTGCAGGCTAGTCAGGGGAGGCATATTCGCGTTTGCTGCAGAATGCTTTAGATTGCAAAGCCAAGATTATGGAAGTTACCTTAGGGATTCAATTTGTTCTTCTGCCAACGGCGAATGCCGCTATCGGTAACTTAGAAAAAAAACAGGGACGCAAAGGACGCACCACATTCAGAAATCGAACAAATTAAGTCAAAATTACCCCAATTTTTAAGAGGTCATTATCTCCAAACAACGTGAGAACTAACACTTCCCTGATGTAGACTAGGTATCTACTTACACATATATGAGTCATTCCGTACTTCACGTTAATGTTGATAGGTGGCGCTTTAACAATTCGCCTAATCATTTTTTTCCTTTGACCAAACATGCTAACATAATAACAAACACGGGCATTAGTAACAAAACACACGTTATGACTAACGCTTTGAAGTTCAATTTATTAGTCCGTAGTAAATCCATCAAAATCATGCTTTTTCGTCCTTAATAAGAAACAACGCGACGACAATTTGTAACATTTTAGATTCAAGTCGAAATATAATTAGCAGTAAAAAAAGTATTTCCGTTCGTACGTGGCAAATTTAGTTCCCCTGACTAGTAACTGTTCTGAGTAAGAATATAACACTAGTCTGGTTTTACTGTCTCACTCTTTATCGCTGTTATTACTATCCATTGATGCTCCTTCAGTCGTTCGCATAGACTTCAATGTTCGCAATATATCAGATGCGCTCAGTAGTCTACCTACACATAGCAATTCCTTTAAGTGTTTTCTCCCTGCTTGCCCCACCTGCTCTTTGTCCTGTGCTCCTGTCACTGTTCGTTGTCCTGGCACATTTGTTTTTTCGATTCTCCTCTCCTATCGACTACACAGCGCCATCACTTTGAGACAGCAAGCGTCGCTATTTCTCCTCGAAGCGTCTGAATGGCGGCCGAGGCGACGTCGACATGCTGGGCATTGCCCCGCAATCGCAATATGGGACATGGTCAATACTGGATAGGGTCACCGTTGAAACCAAAGCGCTAATAAAATCACGAGTGCAACGACGAAGACTCGCCTTACCTATCTAATCCTCTATGTGACTTCGGTTCTGTTCCTCGTAGTCACCTATACGACGCTGCTGTCGGCACAGCGCGTACGTTAAGTGCGGTTGTGGGAAGATCAGTTTATCGATCGGATTTAACAATCCTCGCGTGTTTTATCGCTAATACTATCGCTGCAACTCTTTCTTTATGCAGATTTTGATTTTATTATTGGAAGATCGAGGTGTGGTGGCAAAATGCTTGAGCTAAAATAACGAGCACATTTTCTGTCCGACTCCGTACTGCTTGCCAGTTTACAGCCCTGTTTCCAGCTTGATTGCTATTTAGATTAGTGTGCCTGTGTATAATCGATACACAGAGCGACAACTATAAGGCGAAACTATGGTAGACGGTTGATTATTAATGACGACATCTATCCGATTTGTTTGAATGAAAAAAAAATTATTTTTTTTTTAGCATATAGAGCATTTTACGGTGCAGCGATTTCTTTTTGAGCATCATATCTTGATCTTCAATAGACCATATTTAGCCCACATGTATGTTATGCACGATTCTGTTGTACTATTGTCATTGTATTTTATCGATCGAGCATGGTAATTATTAAACTCGTAAGTCGCAAATTTACTCGATGTTTTTTGCCCCGGGCTTTCCCACTTTGAACAACTTTTTTTCTTATAAACTGTGTCGGCCATTCGCTAGTGCACCTATTCAATTTGTAGCTGCGATTCCTCAATGTAATTCCAAATAATAAAGTACTTAGTTCAATATTGGTGTACCTCGATTGCCAGAGACCTTCGCAGAATAGTTCTGTATCTCTCCCGTAATTCGCTAGCCTACGAAACTTCATTGTATTTCATTCAATGGTCATCCGTAACGTATTGACACACGTCAACGCGTTTTTTTTTCTACTATCGTATTTACAGTACTTCTCTAACTGGCCAGATGCGCAAAACAACTAGCAGATAAGGAAATGCCTCAAACAAATTTTGCATTGATAAGAGCAGCATAATCCACAGTGTTCACTGCGTACACTTAATAGTGAAAATACTATTCTCGGTATACAGCCATCAGACTGTAAACCGTTGTTTTGCGCTTGTTAAGCCTATTAGTTAGAAGACGATGGCAAAATACTTTTTCAGTCTGTCGTCAGCCATCCGGCTCTATTAACAACTTCAGCGTTAGGTCCCTCTTCTTCTGCGCTAACTGAAATCTTTAAAACTGTCTACGAAAAAAAATATCGGATATATATAGCAATAACTACAATAATCGCTCAGATGATCACAGCTGATTTAAGCCTTAAGTTTGATCCAAAAGCAAACACGAAAATAGCGCTTATGGATGTTGCTAAGCTTTTCCGTGTATCAACATACCTTTCAGGCAGGGGGTATACTTAACGGAAACAATAAACTCGCGACGTAAGAAGTACCATTAGCGATATCTAGTTTTTGTAACACAGAACGCATAAAACTTGCCCCTCTAATCGTTCCTCTTAAAAGTTTTGTTGGTCAAAACTTAAACAGCAACCAAAGACCTATACATTACCGTATCGATGCATTCTAGAGCCCAAACTTAGACTGCGTAATGCAGTCGAAGACACTTGATTCTGATATAAAGTTAGATCTAAGACTAGAAGTCGTCGTGCAACTTTAGGCGAATTGACTTTTTAAGTTGCCCACGGCAGCAGTAGGACGCATCGTCTCTATTCAATGGCTGTTTCCATAGGTGTCTCTAGCTCCATTGAATTAGTACGCATTAGAACGTGCAAAAGCTGATATATTGGTTTTATTTTATGTATAAACCTTAATATTCCCTGGAGTGTTTTTTTCGTTGAGCGTCCACTGGCGTCGGTGACCTCTTTGATCATCTCTGATTTGCCACAATGTTACCACGAATTAACGCTTACTACTACTGATCGTGCCGGAAAGAGTTTCTCCACTGGTGTCCGATCAACTTTAGCTAACGGAAGTCGATTGAAATTGTTAAATATCGACGTGCATCTTCGGTACGTAATTTCGCATTCTCTGAGATAGCTTTAGGGCAATATTAATAAGAAAATAGAGTTTGTGTTGTTTAATGTCGCCGGTCAGCGACAGGCCACATTTTTCTTATATGTATCTGTGTAGCGATCAGATCAGTTTTCCACTTAATCGAGACGAATCTACAATGCTCATTCAGTATGGCTGATCACAGTTAGTTCCAAAACAAATAGTTCGTCTACGTAATTAACAGCTTCACTCAACGGGAATCCTGCGGCATTTACCAATCAGTTACTTCACTAACGGTCAGTCTGAAAAACGTAAACGTATAATGTATTAATATAGACAGCAGTGCTACGATTCGTACTGGCGCTCGCTTGCATCCAGCCCTGCTAGCCTTTCAAGCCGAAAGCCGCGAAAATGACACGGTCGACAAACGGTATACCCGTTAATCTAAAGTGGAGTTACTTCTTCTGGAAGTGTCAACTTATTCGCAATTTAAAAGGCTTTTCATATTCATTGCTTTGTTTACGAAACTTTCAACAACCCTCAGAGCTTAGTACTTCAGGCAAGCGCATCGCTGAAAATGACGCACTTCATGACATTCTATCAGACGCTATACGTGCAAATAAACATGAAATTATATTTCAAACCTGCGCAACCCGGACCTGTGACAGTTACCGCTGTTGCCAGCGCTACTATAGGTTAAGTCCTGTTAAACGCGCTGCTTTTAAAATTCAACTTGAAGAAAATGCTTATAATATAGTTTAACTCGCGTATTTAGGAGTGAAATTCTCCAAATTCCTTCAAGGGCCTTCAACTCTACTGCGCTCAAAAAGTATTTTGCCTTAATAGTGAATAGTCATGATTTTTTTACACTGTTATTTTGTACATTTTTGAAGGGGGCATTATTTATTCAGCTAAGCGATGAGAATCTATAATTGAACTAGCAACGAAAGATAAGACGGACGTATGCTTGTAATTGTCGAAAAAAGCATATATGTTCACATCGAAACCGCCATAATACTGATATAACCCCTGCTGCTTCATTCTTGGTACTCTCAAATCGTTTATAAATAGTAGGATCTGGGAGTGAATTCAAGAGTCTTGACATAAAACGTAGTGTTCCAGCAGATCAAAAGAATGGCCTGACCTTAACAAAACAATAACCAGTCACTGATTTTATAGATAAAATTGGTCGTTCTGTTCTATCGACTGTGTCCCATTATAAGCCAATATATTTTGCACTATAGCTAATTGTGGTGTTTTTTATTGTACACTGTTTTACGTTATGTACGATTATTATGTTCCGATTTACTTGTTTCTAATAACCATGACAGAAAATACACGACGTCAGGCCTAGATTTGTAACGATCTTCTAGCCGGCCACACGTTCTGTTTTTCTGTATATTATCGACACGTACCTGAGCTTGCGTTCAAAGTAGCGATGTAGTTTGTACTGCTGTCGTTTCTACTGCAATACGTTTCGTTGGGTGAGTTGATCGACGCTGAGAAAAGCCAGATGCCCTTGTAGTTGCTCTTGTGTCAGCAATGTCTACGCAAAAATTTGCACTTTTTATTATAACATGGAATTTTGCTGTTTTCACGGACATTTTGGGAGGAAAACATTTCTTAAATTCGAAACTGTCCAACATGTTTCGGCGACAAACGCGCGTTTTCTGGTGCTTACAACGTATCGCTGACAGAAGCAGACGACACAAGTGACATCAGCAACAGTTGCAATAACAATAACATCGATAATTACTTACACAATATTCGTCAAAAACATGAAATGCTAGCAATTAAAGCTTGAATAGATAATGCTAGTTCATGACGCTTGGCTAACTGAGGGCCAAAAGCGTGCTTTACAATGCAGTTGTGAACCCCCCAAACGTTACACGTAACAAAGCAGCTTGTATAATATTTGGTATCAAGATACCCTAGATTCTATCGTTGGTTACTTAGGCAAAGTTTTCTTTTCATACGTAGTACTGATCGTATCAGTGCGGAACAGACCCGCCTATTCCTTTCATTGATGGACTTTTCTTAAAAAAAAAAACTAGCAAATACGACTCATATTGCACTCACAAGCTTTAGTGAGGCTGGAGGGGAAACGAGAACGGAAAACACCGCCTAAATCCAATCGAGATGTAAAAGAGGCAGGGTAAAAGATTGCTTGGTCGAAGCGCAGTGATAAGTGAGTATTCCGTCGAACGGTGTTAATATATCGGTGGATTAAAAAAGTCTTCAAACAGCTGAGCATAGAGTTTCTTGATTTTAACCATGTTGAGCGTTTGGATTTAGTTAAACAATAAACAAAAACAATCGAAAGGCCTTAATAAAATATCCAACGATACCGATAAATGGATGTAAAGATAAAAGTCAATTTTCACGATTAGACCTCTGAGCCGTCCTGCTGTAATGGTTTCAGTTATAAGTGTTTTGTCCAATTTTATATTAAACTGGCTAGAAGTGGCTAACATGACGCTTGTTCGCTGATCATTAGAGCTGCCAGAGGAGTTCCATTGACAGTTGTTTAGGGTGCGTACAACTAACGGTTAAAGATCTTCTTCGCAGGCTCTAACTATGCACCGATGCGTTTTTTCGACCTTGCAAACACACTGTTATTGTTATATGTCCTCTTTTATAGAGCTAAAGTATACTGGTTAAAATACATGAATCCGGTAAATATATTTACTATTGTTTAAATTTGTCTTGTATCGTTTAGTATCGAGGACGGAAGCTAACTATAGTTTTGGAGTAATAATAGAGGGTCTACTGCACCAATGGTGCTTAATGAAAAACGCATTTTCAGCACAAAATTCTCTTGTCTTGAATAGTGATTGGACTTATTATACCCGACGGATAGTCCTATTCAATGCTTCACCATCCATACGATATTGAGTTAGACAAATGGCGTCCCTTGCCACCATAAATGTCAATTTATATTTATTCTTGATAGCTGTTTGCTAGCTAACAATGGTAGATCACTTTTTGGCCCCCTCGAACTAACTTAGAGCTTCACTCAGCGAATCAATATCGAATGTGCTTATAGGTCAGGCCGTAGCCGTATCTTAATAACGGGATTAACGGAAAAGTTACATCCGGAGCCGCAAAAGAAGGTCTTGCAAAGAGAAAAGCGACGCTGTAACATCTGAAGAGTTAAAATGGCATTGTGATATTGAACGAGAGATATTCCACCTCGTAATCGGGAATAATTCTTATCATAGTTACCCACGAGGCGACTCACTGTTCATAAAGCAACCGTATTATGTAAGAAGCAAGCCAATTAAAAAAACAACCCAGCGGAACTCTTATGTCGGTTTTTTGTGTGCGTTTTCACTTGTGTCATATAAACACTGGCGGCACAATTTGAATGGCTGATACGTTGTGGTAAAAGATAGGGCAGCACTCTTGTAGCCTTAAGTTACGCTAAGAAACGGGAGTACGCGCTATCATCGGAGGGTCTAATGTACGAATGCTTTACAAGCTGTCGGCTATTCATATCGGTAGCGTACGTTCATCATTCCGAGAAGCTCGTATTGTACTGGAACCTGCCTTTCTCCATGCCGGATACCCGGACCTAATTTAATCTATATGACCGCAACAATCGTAGAATGATGTAACTTAATTCTACGTTTCAGAGTCTACAAACACTACTATCTCCGCTTATAATTGAATTACTATCCTGGAATAAAAAACAAAACCTATACTGCAATGTCCGTACGCGAACGACACAATTTTCTTGCTGTTGTTCCACATAATTTTCATTCTTCGATAAACATCCCGCATGCTAGATAGCAACTAGCGCCGAGATATCGATCATATTAAAACATTGCTTATTTCGTTCGACATGCTCGCTATTTGACAATAGTAGTACAAGGCCATCTACTCTGTAAACGCCGTTCCCCTAGATCATGTACTTTACGGTACCCTAGATACTATAATGAGATCTGTGTCTTTACTACAAATTTTACTAAGATTTTTATACTGCCCACTTGGTAAGCATGTTGAAGTTGTGCAACGCCAAAATGGTCAATGCCGTTAGATAACCTAAATATACGGCAGAGAGGTTCAACGAAGGCCCACCGGTCTAAAATGATACCGTATTTATTTCTGTGAACTCAAAGAAAGCACACGAAAACGTCATATTGAAGGCTTTGTTGTATGGATATCGTCATTTGGATGATGATCTGTGCTAGTTTTGCCCTGCATGTATAATATGCGCATGAAGATAGTGTGAAAAATGATTCACAAATAAGATGAATTGTTTTTTTGCGTCTAGGTTAGTTTTATGACATTAAAAGCTGATATGGCAAATTTTGGGATGTTTCTAGTTATGTGCCGTTTGTTGACATGATGCGGTGCTGGAAATCGCTGACAACACACAGCCCCCAGCAACACAAAAAAAACCCAAATTAGTCTATTTGTTCCAGGTACGTTCATTTGGCGGTGGTAGACTATAATCGAAATTTAATTCTATAGATGCTCGTCGTTATCGTAATAAAATGGCAATGCATATTATGCAATAAAATAGGACTGATGCAGAAAACAGTTTTGCGTAACTTCTGTTTGGCTTTCTGTGTCTCTATTGGAATCTCATCACACTCAGGAGCACAATCCTATTATAATATAGATATATAATATAAACTCAGATACAGCGTCAGAAAATCCAAGAAGGTATTTCGACTGAACTGCTTGTAGATGGTCTACTTGTCATCACTTAATCATCTGTCTACAGAGCAGGATAAAATTATCACCACATGATGACAGTGAATTTCGCTAGAGAAATCAAATTATCTCAGGCTTGTCCTAAATAAAATATTATTATATACACCTGTAAGATTTTATCATGCGGCATTGAAAACAAAAGTAGTTTTCTCTTTTTTTTTTTCGCTGTTAACAGCATTAAGATTACTGGCAGATGTTTTTTTTTTCTAATTTAGACTTGTTTTATCGGTCGGTAATTGCCGGTTTTTTTCATGCAAATCATGCAACAGAGTCCACTGATGTCTATCTGTTTCCGTGAGCCCCAGTGCCATGATACTATTAAATATCGCCGTCTAATCGTTCAAATTATGGCAGGACGAACGTCACAACAAAAAACAAACAAAGGCTTTTCTATAAATATGCTAATTATAATAAATAATAGATAATAAAACTTAGATCACTATATTAAGCAGATTTGTCTTCAACACAGCGTACGTAGTTTCTCAGTGATTTTAAGCGTACAAACGAAATACCTAGTTTTGACAATTCATTCGATTGTGATAATGAACTCTTTATCGTACCCTCTAAAATTTCATCAACAGATATGTCTTGCACTATATATCTATACCAAAAATAAAAGCGTGCAACTAGCAATTAAAAAAAAAAAAAAAAATCGTAAGCCACTAGTCTAGGAAACGGCAATCTATACAAGCAAATATAGGAAACAATGGAAAACTTTTTTAACGAGCAAATATAAAAGATCAATGTAATCAAAAAGTTTCAGGTAATAATACTCTGTGTTTTTTCTTTTTCGCTGAACTATTTCAACCTGCAATTTTGCCTATCATACTAACAGTACCGAACCGATAGCAATCACCCACCCTAAACCCAAAACATGCAGACATTAAAACAAAATCTCTGTTGAAAATCACAACTATTCTTTTCTAAATATGTGAGTCTACTATTTAATGTGAATATGCTGTTTTTTGGAAAGATTGGCGAGCCGTCACAAATAATCGACGGAAAATGGTATCTAATTCAGACGAATTTACTCGTCCACGAGGAAAAACCTACTAGATCACTTTCCGGGTCGTCATGAGATTCGAATTTTCGCAAAATTGCGCGCATCTTGTCGATTCGAAGTAAATAAGACTGACACTCTTGATAGCCGGTCGGTTAGTTTGTTTTAAGGGTACATATTCTCACAGATTCACAGATAGATCACAACCAGTAGACAAAGCAGAAATGAAGCAAATAAATCGGGCTTTGCAGTACAGGTACACTCCTTCACCCAATATCAATTCAGCTCCGGCAGTTCAACGCGAGTGCGCCGCCTTCGATGCTGTCAAGATTTGTTTCTATGTTTAGTGTCGTATATAAGCTAAATATGTTTATAAGTAAGCAACGTTTTAGTTTAAGAAATGATTCCAGTAGCGATACGGAATCTGAAAATGAGACAGATAAAAATAACTCATACAAAAAAAGAAAGCAGCTTAATTTTAAATCAGTATTCTTTGCTCATATCCAATTGGACCCGAACCGTGTCGGTGAGAAGCTTTTTCGCCCCGGATATATGATCGCCCTGATGTCACCCCTTCGTTGCGTCCGCGTTCATTCTCAGAGAACTTTCACGTTACGTATCATATTATAGATGCACCGACACTAGAGGGCATATGCCGTTAAACAATATTTTCAAGCGTTTTGTCGAAAGTTACTGCTTTGCCCCCGTTTCTGTGTTTTGCGGCGAGTTACTAAAGAGAGAACCTAATAGTCGATAAACTTGCTGTACACATTCGTGAAATTAGGATGGGTGTCTTGTGGAGTGGTACAAACTGCTACGAGACGGATACGTATTTCAGTCTGCTGGCCTCGTGCTGCAAAGGTGCAAGACACTGATGCATCGTTTTAAACGCTATTTTTTCTCATTGTAAATATTTAGGCTGACTGGCCAGTGATACGGGCTGGGCACCCTATAGAGTAGGTAGGTTTGCGCCACATTTCGAAAAGTTGCTTGATTTTCAGCAAAATGTAGGCTAAATTCTCAGGTAAACCTGTCATTCATCGATTAATTGAACGGTTCGACCGCGATCGGACTTTGTGACCTCGAATATTCATCCTAGCTACAATCTACCAATAAAGTGCGATAATTTTATAAAGCGTTACGAAACGATAAAATTGCGTTTACGTATGTAATCAACGTTATCTTATGCATGTCATCACTGTGGGCATTGGCCTTCGGTTACCGCAAATGCCAATGAGCAACATAGTATTTTGAAATAATTTTCTGTATTTGCGTCGTTAATTGCGGGGGCTTGCGGACGCACCATTTCCAAAAGGTTTCCCATACGACTGTACTTTAGATATCTGCCATGTATGTATTTATAATTACCGTTATAACTTTTTCTTTTCTATCTCTGCTGCGTAAAGTGTCGATGATATCTCGAAGTACGTGCGTCTTAGGTTCAAATCTGGCGACCGACATAACCGTTTTGTGTGAGGGGTTAAGAGACCTAGAGTTCAATGTGTTTTTGTCGTCGGGTAATGAAACATTTTATTCACATACACCTCTTGAGCAATAAAATGTTTGAATTTTGAGTTGCAGTGTATGATTATTAAGCAAACATCCATTATCCATCAGAATCTATTTTTAGGCACTACAAGACTCGAAAAAGTACAAGTTGACAGGCTTTCGAAGATTTGCCCCTATGAGAAGGCATCAGTTGCTGCTGAATTAAAATGAATAAGAGCAAGTGATGTGAATGAACGAAGCGTTTCATCACCTTTGCTCTCTGTGTTTCCCGTACGTATGCCTGGCTTGGCATCAGTGTCAACGCAAAGAAGATGCTCTCTGCTGTGCATGTGAACCAAAATAGCATGGCCTTGCACGTAAAACCTAATGCCGCATTAGGCATAACCGAATTCGAGCCAGTTTAGGTCACGGGAACTATTAGGCTTTGGACCCTCGTGATCATCAACCCTGCTTCAGATCCGTTACAAGTAGCGGATGCGCTTTCTGATACGATAGAAGAGTTACGAGCAAGATTATGTACAATGATAAGAATACAACGGCTAAGGCACTTTATAATAGTGTCTTCGTCGCTGCATTGTCCCAAAGAGTTTTCGATGACGCTGGTACTGTTTTCCTTAAACGAACGTTTAGTTTTACTAAAAAAAAAAAAAAAAAAAAAAAAAAGAAATAAGTAGGATCGATAAGCTGTCCGGGTAAAACTGAGCTCTGAAGAAATTACAAAGGAGGCTCAACGAATGTATATATACATATATATTATTGCGGTTTTTCCCCAGAGCCGTCGAACGGATCTTTAGTTCAAATAGACCAGTAATTTTTTCCCTCTGTTGCACTAAGCACACGTCGCAGGCGACTATAGATGCAAATGTTTTGAGCTTTTGAAGACTGCTGCGAGCTCTGATCAGCAAAAACGCGCCACTGTTTTTAATTACGAGTACCAAGAAAACCCAATTGTCAATAGCACCATTGCCATGAACAACTTGTTGCCTGACAAAGATTACCTTCTTGTATCGTTTCAATTCAAAATGTTCGAAGTCAAAACGAATAAATATCTTACAGTAACAGCGATTCATCTCTGTCAGAACTCAAATTCGACCCCTAAACAGCAGAAGGTCTATAAGCGATGTTATGGCGAGATCTCTCCCAGTTGTTTGCAAGGTCGAAGCTTTCAAAACATCTAAGCAACGATCTTTAAATTTTCGAATAAAGTATAGCGGTAGGGCGTCTCCCTCGCTGAACATAACACATAGCTACACACTGACTGAAAATCGGTTTCATCCACAATGGAAACATCGTTTGACTGGTTTCTACAGTTGATCCTTGCATCTACGGCGAATATCTTCTTCTCGCTGAAGAATCCAATGCAGTTAGCTGCTACATCTTGAAGAAAATTAAGAACCAAGTTATATGGAGCAAGTCGTTTGCCTTTTAATTGGTTATTAAACCGTTTGTGTTTTTTGTCGTGTCCTCCCGTGACACCGGGAGGACACGACAAAACCTTCTGTCACTTCCGCGGCTCTGTGCTCAGTGGCACTGCCGTAAATGATCGAGATAAAGTAACTAAGGTTATTTTTTGCCTAAATAACGGCTCGTTCGGAAAAACAATGGCCAAGCTTCGCTCACGTTCCTTTTGTTTGTTCCCTACAATTACCAAACTTAGGGGGCGAGCGCACGGGTGTTACGGCAAATTGGGCGCTAAGATCTGTTCTACTATAAATTTCCACCAACAAAACACGTTCTTGTAATGCCTGCTTGGATACATCGCCATAACCGCAGTGGGCTGTTCAAAACATTTATTTCCGTCGATAGGTACTTATATGTTTAACGTTATATATCAAACGAACACGTTTACCTTTGTGACTTTTTGCATATGAACCGCGACAATATCTTAGAAGTTCATGGTAAAACAAACAAAAGCACCGATCGCAACTTACAGCTGCTCATAGAGTAAAGAGTGTGACACATAGTAGTCCAGAAAGAAGCCCAGGACAAGACAGGAAGTTAAAGCTTATATATGCTGCTTTGCCTGTTAGGGGAAAACAAGATGAAGGTGAGAAAATGAATCAGTCCGGTCGGAGAGTTCAACACGCTTGAAGACAATAACCTTGATATATCGATGTACCGTTGTTGGGGAAGCCATGACGTTAACAGCTATCTACCTGTTAGGACAGGATTGACAGCAAGCACCTTAACCCTCCGAACGAGTTCACCAAATCGAACCGACTAACACAAGAAATAAATGACGACGGCTATTTATGGCCCGACTTACGCGACGAGCAGGTTCGTGTCACGCCTTTCAGAAGATAAGTTGCCTCCCTCAAAAAGACTTCAATACATAACCAGCACGTGCTTTATCTGTATGCTCAGTTTCCTGTCTGGTAAAGCGTCCCTTCTAATGCACGTCGCACAACGCTCAGTGTGGCATCACCGGTCCATGCTCTTAGTCAAAACAACGCTAAGGAAAAGCGAAACAAATGCTTGCACGCGTTTGTGCGTCCCGTGCATGTTACATTGGTTTATTGCCACCGTACTGTGTGTTGTCAGTTCGCTTTTGCGCTGCGCTTCAGACCTACGAACCAGACTAAATTATATCCGGCAGCCAATAGCTACACGAAATTTGGCGATTCCTACAATTGCTTTTTCGATGAAACTGCTTCATTTTTACTTCACTGATCAGTTAATCAATCGAGCTTACTTCAACGATCATGTGTATCGATGTATTTTGCCATTGTTCATTATTATCGTTTCATAGGGGTCGCAGTTCAGGGCCGCAGAACGACAACAGCGCCTCCACTCGACCAGTGCAAGGCGGCGAGAGCAATCGTCATGAAATGGCAGAGTGAATGCAAGTTTCGGGATAAGATTCTACGGACACGTTGCCAATGGCTATGGCTACGGGCAAATTACCGTTACACTCGAGTCAAAGTTATCTCGTCCTGTCGAGATACTTAGCTTGAATATCGTCACGGTTCCTCCCTACGTTGTTGAACTCAAATGTGCCACGAATAGCATCGACATGCAGTGGATGTATTGGTACCGAAAAAATTCAACCTTTATATATATATTTGTTAGACATACTTATACCGAACATTTATGGATGCTGGCTCTGTGATTGATTCTTAGGATCATAAAACTGATCGCAACCCTACAATATTCCGTCTAGGTTATAATGGCGGATAGTCGGTTTTAGACAGAAGGTAATAGTAATAGCGGCATTTATTTTTAATCATTGAATTAAAACATTGCAATGGTTGTGAAGTGTGATCGCAAAACACTTTAGGATATTGATCTAAACCTGAATACATCGTGGCTTACGCTGTGTAGAGAGCGTCTGTGATCTAAACTTCAAAATCCGTGGCCGGATGTGGAAAGGGACGATGTTTTTCTATGATAAGGCCTCGAGGCACTCAGCTGCACTTGTTCCATCTCTGCTTCCAAACCTAATACAGAACTAATCTTTCTTAGATCGAGATCGGCTTATTTTAATGCACAGTCAGAAACTGTGGAAATGTACTTATAAAGAGAATATCTAAGTTATTAGTACAAGTACTATAATATTGTATAAGTATTGTATAAGTATTGTATAAGTCATATGCTTGTCATATTAGCTCGAGAGAGACGACAGGAGACGAGCTATGTAGGACCTTATTACGTAGCTCATAGATTTCCTGCTCTAATTATAAACATAGATTTATAGGAAATGTTTTTTTTCTGCATATTGGTATTAATAGCTTGATATGTTGAAAGTTGACTGTTCAGCTTCTCACACACATATTTACATAAGGTATTATGTAAGTGTTGCGTCACAGTGGGGTTAAAAGGCAAAACTAGATCCACACATATCGTATCATGTATTACATTCTGGGGTTAGTATAAGATATAATAATCGCAATATAATAAAATATCATAGACATTTACTAAATGTCTTCTCGCTATCGATTTTACTATCCCTGCCTTATAAAAATTGTGGCGGCACGAGCCTCACGCGCTATATTACGTCGTGCATGCAGTTTTTTTTTTTCTATTTCTTACTACTAGAGCATTATTATTATTTCGTCGAAAGAGGTACAACGAAGTCCAATAAATACGGGCTCTTACTCGACCATTATCGAGCAAGTGTTCCTAAGCCATCTCTACATGTACAGCGTATACGTGAATTATAAAGAACATTATGACTACAAATGCGGAGCTTTTAGTCTGGTTGCGGATGGCTGACATTACGATATATGCTGAAATCGTGCTATACTAGGCAGCAACGTAGCGCATAACGTGATAGTTGCTCATTTCGCAGACATCCCCAACGTATTCTTGCGAAGCGCGTCCGGCTATCAAACCTGGTGTCGTCGACGACAGATCCCGTTGACTCAAGATGCCGTTATCAGCTTCCCTGTCTTCATTGACTGACGGTTTACGGACGCATGATCGCTCGGCCGGACACATGCGCAGATGGATGCTATTGCCGCCCGTGTCACAGGTCTGGCCATCCTCGCCAATGCACACGATTGGATAAACTGGCACCCAATACAGACACGCACAAACAAACAGGCACATAGAAGATGCGGTTGGCCAGTGATACTGTTGGTAGTAGCCATTATGATGCCATTAGCTATAGACGACGACTATGGGCTGAGGCTGGATCATCAACGAGGGGAGCAAATCAGAAGACAAGGAGAGAATGGCGCGACAAGAAAGAAAGGTTCGCCGCCGCGACAGAGCGCTTATACTTTCATCTCAGAGGTAGCCGACGCGGCAGAAGCAGAGCTAACATTTCATCTTGTCGAACAATCTGTCAGACGTAGTTCTCAACTTCCTCCGTATCGGAGCTCTTGGTTTTGGTGGCACTCATTAGCCGCGCCACCGTCAACACCGACGAGAGAATCGTGCCGCGCCACGGGCCGGTAGTCGCTTTCCATGGCAATTTGTTCGATGTAATCAGCGCGAGTGAAGCGCTCGAGGCCTTCAGGCCTCTACAATTTGTTCAGCGATCAACTGGCAGCGCGATCCAAGGGGCCATAGGGCGACGACAGAATAAATTGCTACGAGGTTTGATTTGCGTATATCCTCAGATTCGGAAATGCGTTTACGCACTGTAGCAAACGAGATCGAAGGAAAAACGGTGTAGGATAAGATCCATATTTAACACCTGATGGATCCGTTGTTAAAACTCGGAATGAAGTCGAGTAGACCCTGGCAGGTTGCTGATAAGGAAATAATGATAAAAAAAAAGTGTCCTAAATGACGCCACATAGCGGCACCATGCTAAGATGCCTATCTAAGTGTTAATTTGACAATAATTTTAGCCAAGATAAATATAGTCATCTATGAAATAGTAACTACCAAGCTCAGCGTAAGTTCCGGAAGCCCTAGTGAAATAGAGATGGGTTACGTCTAGATCTGACTGGCAAGCCCCGCCGGTCTGTCAGCACGTCAGTCTTTAGCTAGCAGCTCGTACGAGCAGAAGGAATAAATTGGGCAGTGAAAGGTGTCGTTGTAACAGCGGTTGATGATCGGTAGTGTTCAAACGCTCGGGCTGCGAATGGCAGTCCGGCCGTGGCGACGGCGTTTTCGCCGGAGACATCAGCCCAAAGGGGCCAACCAGAGGCGCCTTTCAAAGCGGAAAGAAGGCAAACGCGGGGCAGACGAGCACTTGCTGCGACAAGACCCGCCTCTTCGCCTGGTTCTGGCCTAGGGCCAGCCCCAATCCGACGCGGGTATTACCAAAAGCCGTACCACTTTCACTACTTAGACACATTTACCAAACGAGCTTCCGATCTCGAAAAAAGGGAAAGTGCATTGAAGCCGGTCTTCTTATTCCATAACAAAACAGATACTACACATCGAAGGCTATGCCTCAGATAAGCGTACGCTTCGGTAAGTCTGCGCATTTAGTCGGCTCAGTCAGTTCGCGCAGCTGTTACTGTTCATCAGATCAACGCTACTGATGCTTTTTTGCCCCTGCATGAAGCAATGAGGTCGCTAACCCCGTAATGAGACTGTAATAATACTGACACTGCACGTACAATGATATTAGTAGCTAGAGAAACTGTACAGGAACATCAGCGTCCTTGAAATTTGCTACGAAATACTCGTAAAAGGCTAAAGGGGACTTTCAATCAGACGAGCCCCACCACTATACATGCCGTGTTGGTTCAAGCTAGAAATTGTGCTGAGAACAATTATTTTGTTATAGCTGAACATTTAGATGAGCAGGGAGGTCTGAAGCAAGGCGTCGACAGAAATTGGTCTGATCGGGTGGGACGATGATACGCCGCTAGTGAACGTTTAATCTGTCCTAGAGCGTATCTGAGGTGGTTTCACATTAGCCAACTATAGCACGAAGATTCGCCATCGGTGACATTCGACAATGAGCTCAGCTTATTTCTACAGCTGTGATAAACATTTTCAATGGTGCCTCTTTGTGTGGCTGTGGGCTGCGCTCGTGTTTGGTGTAATGAACTCAAAAAGCAACATTGAGAATGATGCCTTTCTGGATACGGTGAGTACATACGCTTCAATTTGAGAGCCGTAACTCCAGTTCTATACAAAATCAAAATGGAGCAGATAGTATTGAAGTTCTAGTGTTCAGTTCCATGTATATAGAAAACGCTCAGCCGACTAAATTAATACATTTAATAGTTAAATCTACACTAGTTAGTAGATCGAATAAATCTGTGATTTAATTAATAGGAAATTATATAATATCAGTATTGTTCTCGCTTGCTGCTATTGGGTTAGCGTTCTTTAGAACCAACGTCATTCTGACATATTCTGTAACCAAACATATTTTCACAATACGAGTTTGCACTGCCTTCAAAAAGCTTTGATCTTTCAATAGGGCCCCGGATAATTCTACCGAAAATAGTGAAATAAGCTCCTTCTTCTTAATGTCGTCCACTAACTTTTAGCAGACACGAATACAGCTTTGCCAGCAACATTGCTGCCAGTCAGTGTTCCACTCTTGAATAAACTTAACGGGGCAATGTTTTAACTACAACGTTGGACAAATAGCGCATCTCTGAGAGACTTGCAATGTAAATCGGTCATAGATACCTTCAATTCGCCTATAGAACCTATTCTCAAGCCATATTGTCTGCCCAACAATGTTCTTGGCATAGTTTTTTTTTATCGAACAACTCATCACATTATTCAACTGTGGAATATATTTACATATATATGTACGCATCATGCACTCGGGACAAATCTAAAGTAAATTGGCTTTGACCAAGGGAACCATGGCTCAACGGTCACATTACGCCATGTCGAGCTGATGACCTTTTCTCAGCTAAATTACATTGAGCAGAAAAACAACGTAACTTAATTGCGTGTATCAAGTTACTGGTCAGCTTGAAATTTCTATCCAGATTTAAATTCATCGTGAACATGTATCTATATATATATATACACATCGTTTGCCGGATGAAAAGTTTGCCGAAAACAGTCTTAAGAAGATACTAAGGCTTAAGGGACTTTCGGACAAAAAAATGTATACGTTGGTAGGCGGTGAATGTAAAGTTATTTATGGACAGGGTATTCCAGGAAGTTTGCAGCGATGCACGTAACGCAGCAATTAGGTTACGGGAGGCGCGTTCATTTTTGAACAAGTAATATCTCAAGGTAACTTTATAGCAGCTTTAACAATGTTAGTTGACGCCTACAGAAAGTGGTGGACTTTTAATGGAGGTTTTCGAAGGATTTTGACAGTACCAAAAGGATTTCGAGCATTTTTTTATCTGCTGAATGTGACGCCTCAATCGAACGTGTAACACCCAATGATAACTTAATGTCTACTTTAAATATGTATATTCGCCAGAGGGTGATGTTCGCTTGTAGACTGCAATTTTACATGCATAATGTAAATAAATGTTAACTCACGCTCGTCATTAAAATAATGCGCTCTTCCTATGATGCAACTATCTTATGTTATGCTGCGAAGTTCATTGCTCGAAGTCGTCCAAGTTTATCAGTAACTTGTGGCTGGCTGTTTTGTGCAGAAAGACTCTTTTCATTAACACTACCCAGTATAGTATCATTGATAGGGTTGATAGACAAGCATGTAATCTGGAATCTGGTTAGACGCGGTCTTTTTTTCAACTGACAGTCATATACAAAGCCCAAGTTCTATTATTCTGTAGTAATACTAGCTGCGGTACAGCGAAGCTTGTTGCTACACCCAATAATCACCAAACACCCTTTAAACCCAGTTAATTCTTGGCCGTAGCGATTCCGTGTGATTCGTGTGCTTTTCATCCGAAAAGTGTCATTAGAATCGATGACTAGTGTTTTTACTATATCAATAAACAGCCATGGAAAAAACCACTGCAGGACAACTCTGCTCGGGCTCGTGGTTATAGCATTTAAAAGACTGCCTGACTGTACGCTAATTTAGATGGAGTGAAAATAGCGGACCCACAGCCTGTCTATATTGAGGTATTCACGACTGATGGACGCGAAATTAATGACGAGATGATTTCAAAACGGTTACAGGTTATTGACAGATTTACTATTTACAAATTGTCGCCTGTAAAGCAACATTGCGCGCCGCCTTTTCGACCTAGATTCCACGATCCTAAGAAATGCTAGGGCTGGCGTTCTTTCGAACAGCGGCAAAGGCACTATGGATACTATTTTAGTACGCAGAACATGTAACTTGAAAAGTTTGAAATTTTCCCCTTCGTACCCCTCTCAAGTTAACAACAACGGTCAGCATTACAATCCGAAGCAGATGCGGGAAAACCGATGCGGTGCACATGTCGAATGAGATGCCGAACACACTTATATCATGTATATATGTATGTATATAACGTGTGTGAACTTGTTCATTGTTTTTACGATATAGTAAACAGACTTACATAGTATAACGTTTTGTTTTTAGTATAGCGTTTCGTATCAAGATATAATTCGATGAATTGAGACAAAATAAATCTAGAAGGAGTTATATGGACTGTAGATACTACGAGGCCCCATTCCCTTATATGAAGATGCTTGTATTCTGTAGCAGAAAATCCTGGGCGTTTCCGAATCGGATGGGTCGGGTCAGTCGGGTGTAAATAATGACGCTTGTGATCGGGTGACAGAATAACCCAGGGCCTTACGCCATTTAGATGTGGCTCTCTCAGCAACCGCAGTACAGTCACAAAGAACGTTAACGTGCCATAATTATTATCCACCTGAAGAAACCTTAACACCGAATCATAGCGAAATTATGTAGATTGTTATGGCTGTCTTCTATCAACGTGTCAGCCGGATCGTCGGCTGCTGTCCAATGAAATGGACGGTAGAAAATTGTGCTCGTCTCTAACCAGCGGTCGCTTCGTGTTTGTTACGAGCACCTGCATAACAATACGGTGCAAAGGTTCATAACTGTTGATTTTCTGTTCGAACGACAACTGCTCTTTCGATAGCAATTATTTTCTTTTTTTAGAAGTGTGCATTTTTCGAAACTTGACAGCAAACGTTATTTTTCAAAAGAAATAGACTTTTGAGAGAAGCACAACGTCCGTCATTTGTCAGTAGTATCAGTGAAATTCCTTTCAGAAGCCTTATGGCGTTCTTGTTTGTGTACTAAACTCAAAATTTAAGTTAATTATTGGACGAGCCCGACGGGATTTGTTCATATTACGCCCAGTCTATCATAAACTATACACGACCAGTTAGTCCATTGCAGTTATTCTACTACACGAAACCCGTTTCTCGTCTATATATTTAGTCAACCTGTTTCAATATATTTGCTAGATAGTTTAATCACCTCTAGATTTGTCTTTCTCGTCCTATGCTAGCTTATGGCGCATTTCTGATAAACTCTGCTCGAGAACGTAGACGAATACGGCGATCTTTAAAGGGGGGACGCGAATAGGATCGGTGTTCAGCCGACGTTTGCTAGATGTTGCCATTGTTGGCTAGCCTTTGATTGTTTGGTACTGTATTGCTAAGCCGCCTAATCTATTGATTCTGTTCACAGTTTTTTTCTAAATTTATAGTCACATATATTCTATTAAATGGGAACTCCAATGCCCGACTGGCTTATCGGTTTCGTTTCTCGGGCGTTAGCAAAACACGAAAACTTATAAAAATTTTATTTAATTTTTTTCCTTTAAGTAAATACTCACATCTCTTTACTAGCATTCTGGCTTTTGTCTCGAGCTACTCATTAGGAAAAAAATGCTCACAAAAACAAATTTATATTTACCTTTTCAACTCCTAAATTGATTCTTATTAGAAATTCGTTAAGAAAGCTATTTGAAATACATTTTCACTTTTATTGTTAAGCAATTTCCACTTAATTTTTTCACTGCAACTTTTTACAAAGATCCACTTTAGATATATGTAATTAATTTATATTTTAACTGGCGTCAAGAAGATCCTTTTTCACGTTAAGTTTTCATATTTCAAATGGCTATTTCGACCCAAAAACCGAGATTCAGGAATATAAACTGCGCTGCATTTTGGTGTGGCCTATCAATTGGTATCAAGAAATGTTTCCTTTGCATGGACTTCAGTGTAACAGATGATCATCGAACCCGGTAACACCTAAGCGAACAAGCTACTAAAGCCGTTTCGTGGCCTTTTTCAGGCCGAAATGACAATTTTTTTAGCTATAGATCGATGAATTGTATTTTTATCAAGCTTGTGAAGATTCCTAAATCGGATTAGGCATTCATTCATTCAAGCAAAGGCGGACTCTCAACGAGCCTTTAACCATTTTCACTCAAAAATGTTAATTTAGCTCGTCGATATCTATTGATCGGGGTCAAGAAAAAAAGTTTATTGCATTGAATGCTATGTTAAATTTTCGCCTTTCAGGGGACAGTTTTTAATTTGGGTATTGAAACATGTATTGTATTTTTATTGAGCTCGGCGGAAAAATTCAGTTGGTATCAAGAACGGCCCTTTATCATAGACCTTCGGCTAGTATTTTGTTAGTGGAAAAAAATTTCAGTGGACGGAAAACATTCGGACATGTATAGGAAAGTCGTTTTAGCAGGCACAGCCTTTAGCCGATTGCGATCCGTCAGTACACTAGGCCTTCTAGGACTAGATTAGTTTCAAAAAGCGCACTGATGCAAACGGTACTTTCCGTTGACCTTCAACCGTCCTTCACCAGCAAAAACATTTAAAGCGATTACTTTTTCTTATTTACCAGATAACGAGAGCCTAGGTACCTAATTTGCCGTGACTATGACTTAGTAAAAGCATGTGTACGTATTAAGAAAATGCACTTGAAGAAATCAAATGTTATGACATAATGGCTAAGTTTGGATTATTTAAATTTAAAAAAATTGCGCTAGAATTGGAACTAAATCATCTCGAAGTTGGCCATAAACGTATATTAGTTTAGGGAATGTACTTTAGTAGTGTAGGGAATGCACATAAATGTTTCGGATGTAAGGTTATTGTAATGATTCGGAAGCAACAATTATCATGATCGTGTATTACGTAAGCCTATATTGCTATCGTCTCGTTAAAAATCTAATGGTAAAAAATTTAATATCTCTATATATTTAGTTTGCGAAATAATGTCATTACTTTGGTAGCCATTCAACGACGACGCTCAAACGATATCCGGCTTTTGAAGATTGCAAGATATTAGGGGTTATTCTGTCACATACATAGATTGCACAAAAAGCTTCTTAAGTGTATCCAGCGTAAAAGGGACCAGTTGTTTAATAGTAGCAGTAGTAGTAGTAGTAGTAGTAGTAGTATCTCCGTCAGGACGCATTTTAACTGACCTAATGCTAAGTGTAAGGCTTTCCGTGCGAAAGACCTAGTGTTCGCTTGTCAACCTCACTTATAAACCTATAAAAGGTCACTGGTTCTGTAAATAAGCACGACTTGTAGAAGGAATCTACCAGTGCTTCATGCACGTTGGTCAGTGCGTTCCTCTTATGACATGGCGCAACTGTTCTTCATTAAAGACGTTAAAATTACTTTGTGATTCGGCCATACAGTTCTTTTAAAAGCACAGAATACTATGTTAACAACTACGTAGTGTTATCTATTACTAAAAAACGTGTTAAAATTTCGGCGGAAGAGGACAACGTGGTCCATCCGTCGGCAAAAGCGGGTAGTCAATAATGAGTGTAGTCGTAAGGTACGAAATTGTACGTAAGGTGTATGTCTTGAGGCTCGCATATTCTTATCGAAACGCTAGTTGCTGAAGGAGAGTGAACTGCTTCTCACATAGCGCAGCTTCCACAGTTCTTCCTACTCTAAAAGCGTCAGGCCAGGCCAGGCCGGGCCAAGCCAGGCCCACCTTTTATTGCCCAATAATGTTGCATTCATCGCATTGAATCCCCATCTAACCACAAGGAAGATGCATTCAAAAAAACCGTAGCAGTAATGAGAAGCCGCCATTTCTGCTTATCGGCCACCAAATCGAAAACACATTTTCTGAATTTGCCAATTGTTTCCATCGAATGCAGATGCTACCGGTGAAGGTAGTTCATGGCACAGGAAACACGACGATTGTACTAGTAGATCCATCAACGACTCTTCTACCAACTAAGCTCACTATAATCCATTCGTATTTGAGGAGTTACTGATTGGGGACAGTTACGCCACACAGCCGCACAAGGTGGAATTATAGTCCATAAGTGAAACTGTACAGGTAGCCACAGGTCGGAACTATATGGACGGGCAACGATTTTGCGTCATGCACTTGCTTATTTGATAAAACTAGAGAGAAAATGACTTAATATTGTTGTCAAAATTTTCTTTTTAAATCAGCCGCGTATGACATGTTGTTGACAACAACAACAACAACACTACCATATGATGCAAGTGAAAAAAGGACGATGCTTTAACTCGGCTTGATATAAACTCTTTTTTTTTTGGGCTAGCGAATCATATTTCGATACCATTTAGCTCCGTAGAATTCTCAGCAAATTAGCATTGACGGTGCCCGACTTCACAGGTGTAGTAGCCCATATAGTCACCGCGGTAACCTCAAGTCTGAACATGGATAGAAGATCGTACAAATGTCCTTGCACGAGGTTTGTTTTAAATGTCCTCAGCATTGAGTGGATTGAATTGTATAGAATAGATTGTTCGTGCGGTCGATACCCCAAAGAATCTGGCAACAACTGCAAGATCTCTGGGGCAAAAAGGTTCTGCAGTAACGACATATCGTTAAGTAATCTCTTGTGCATTGGTACAATAATTTCGCCCGAGTTGGTAATGCCGTCACGTTATTTTGGATAGTACCTGTACCTCTGTATCCTAAGCTACCTTCAGTTGCACCCTCTGATATCGCTTGCCCTTTGTAGCGTACTTATATAGTAGTTTTTTCAAAGCTTTGATGCAATATTCTCTCAGTGGCAATTGACATCGTGTAATAATGTAGGACGCACAGCAAGTGAGTGTTACGACAGTTGGCTAATCTTTTTTTTTGGTGCGGTTAAGCTGTTACGATAAAGCGTAGAAATCAAAGTTTTTGTCTTTATTCTTTTTTCTATCCGAGCAAGAACCCTATACCCTATATGATCTATATCTATTTCATTTCGATTAGGAGGTGTTCTTCACAAATAATTTCATACAGTTTATTTGGCTTGTCCGGAGAGGTGAGTATCTGTGAATACTTAAATTTGGTTATAAAATACCAATAGGGACTGTTCATTCGAATGGGAACTATGTCGAACATAGCCGCTGAAAGTAAGTAACATTTTTTATAAGTTCTTCTTTCGTTCGAGTGGCAGCAGCAGCAGCTGCCATTTCAAATGAGTAATGCCCGTATATACAAGAAGTATTCTCCCAGCCGCTTAAAATGTATTGATCTCTATTCGTTTGACTCTCATCACTGGACTCTTCTGCCCTCCTGTATATACCGTAGGGCTGAAATTGGGCATGGAAAATTAGGTTAGTTAGACAGGGTGTGGCAACTGTGTAGAAAAAGCATTAATATAACATCTATATTAGTACATACGGTATAATTACCGTACTGGTGAACGTTAAAGCTGCTTGGAGTTATTTCGGCGTGTGCATGTTTAACTCTGATGACGCCGTTACTGCTCACATGGCTCTGCCTTATTGGGGGCATTGAATGATGAGATCTGACGTCTGAACGATAGCCCGCGAACACCAGTGTGAGCATGTGGATGATTTTTTGAGCCGAAAGTTTGACATCGAAATTTGACGGGCACAGCAGTTTTCTTTGAGGCGGTGAAGCGCGCAGACGATCCGCACACCTACTCACTTCATTTTCCAGCGGAACAACTAATTCACCCGTCGTTGCTTCTGCTCCTAGTGAAACTATTATACTGTTATATTACAGCCCTAAGAACACCGACGGAACGCTGCTATTGCTACTGCGCTTGTGTCAGAATCTGGCCGACATGAAAGAGCCTGCTTCCAACTGTTCGGGATGTCGGCTTCACGGCCTGTGTTGATTGTGGTCAAATTCTCAGATCACCAGATCAGAAAAATAGTGGGTGAAAGTCCGTTGCGTAACAAACAAACGCGCAGACAGGACGCGATACCCCTATAATTATCAGACAGCAGCGAATGACAGAAATGCACTAAAGTCGTCTCTCTTGTCGGTGTTTGTATAGGTTTTTTATGTTAACTTGAATATGACTTTCGTTACGATAGTGAGAATTACGTTGTTGTTGGAAGAGGCTCTTGATTTTTATTTTGTTGCTATTATTAGTAGCAATGGTAGCAATTATTCTGTTATTCTATGACTTACATAAAAAAAAAATAACCAATGACAACTTTGCGGGTTGTCAGAGTCCTGCACTAGCCTAATCCTCGAGAAATTTGTCCTGTTTTTCCTAAATAGCATTTAGATTTATTTTTTCAGCTTTAACTTCTTTAATGACAGTTTATGGCACTCCTTTCACCGCCAAGCAGCTTTGTGTACATTTTTGCCCCTTACAAATTAGCTAGTAGCGTTGGCTAAGAAAAAATCTTACAGGGTAATAGAAGTAGTAGTGATCTTGGCCAGGGAAAACTTTAGATGGAGCTTCTTCGTCCGGCTATTTTCAGTCATATATCAACAAACGAAGTTGTAGTTCTTTGATCTAAATATTTATTATATCCGTACTTGTGTGGCGTCAAGTTTAGCTTTTACGTTAACAATCGCTATGCCTAAAAGGCCCGAACTTCCATTTCCAGATGGTTTCTGTTAGCATAGTATCCGTTCGTAATACGCTTCAAGCAATTGTTTCTTCCTCGTCGGCCTAAATTCGGTTGGTCTAATTTATAGTTAACCAGGATATACCTATTAAGCCTTTACCTTTACGGGAGCGGCTAGGCATGAGTCGTGCTAAAGCAAAAAGGCAATGTCCGCTTAGGAACCTTATTTCGCTCCAAATCCAACAAATCATTCGCTCCGCTTGTCATCTTTAATTCAAATTCATTAAAAGAATAACCTGCTGCATACACATCGGCAGCTAGGAAGCTATTTTTTTTTTAAAGTTTACCGGCGACACGTTTTCGATCAAGTGAAAAAAGCCCCTGTCATTACCATAGCTGATGATCGATCAGTGTCGCGCGGATTAAATTTTGATAAAATCGAACACAAACATTCAATCGAAGGTCCAATTATATTAATGCTACATCCAAAGGTAATAGATTATTGACGCTGATCTTTCTTTGTTGTTGAGTGCTTATTGAATTTTTTTTATTGTACGCTTTCAATTCAAAAAAAAAAAGTTGTACAGTTGGTTTGACAAACGAACCGATGATGTAGTGATCGACGATCTTACAGGGCCTATTTGTTATAAAGGTATATGTCTCCGGTAGAGTAAGGATCGATGTAAGGTAGAAGTACATATAAAGGGTTTCCGCGCTTAAATCAAGATAAGTAAGTTTTTAGTAGGAAGCATAAATAATTACGTTAATGAAGTCTTTTTACGCTAAAACTACTCATAAACGGGAACTGGATATTTAGGCTAACTTTGGAAAGTTTCGCTTGTACAGTTTCTGCGGTAGCAATATATGCCCTAAACCGTCTTTTTAGTTAAATTTCGAAGACTTTTATAGTGAAGTTTTTTGAGAAGATCTGTAAACTTGTTGAGGGCGTCAAGAAGATGAAAAATACCGCTCGCAATCAACAACAATGATGTTTGAAATAATTTTACAATTATATATAAAGTGATTTTTCGTTAAAATAAAAATGAGGCCGATTTGTTGTTAGGACAATCTGAGCGCCTCTTAGATTGATGTTACAACATCCACTCTCGAACCCGGCAGCATCGCTCCATCGTATCCATGTCTGCAGTTATAACGCAGCTATCTGCATTGAAACGCCATATTCTCCTTATGGTTCATTTGTAACAGCGGTACATTGAGCGCTTATTACGAGTTTTTCATGAGGCTGAGCCCTAGCTTAATTATTCAGTGTATTTCAGTCAACTAGAGCAAATTTTCCAGTTGAACCTGTTTAGCATGCCGTAACCCGCATTCATTCGAAGTCTAAGTGGAGCAGAATTAATCCTGTGACTGTTCCGTCTATGTTGCTGTTTGCATTGTTCTAACAGTGATTTTTTTATGTCAACCCAGTATTTGGCTTAGCATCCGCTTCACGGGGATCCTTATTTATATTTGGCATCGAAGCTATTATTACTGGCATTACATAACAGCCTTAGGTACAGGTAGCTCTGTAAGGCTCGCGGTAAGGCTGTTGACGTTGAGGCAGCGAAAAAAGGATATTGAATTTATTTGTTGCGACTGCTGCGTTTTGCTAAGCCTATTATGTGTATTCACGGGCTGTTATGTCATTTTCGTAATCGTCGATCAAGCTTCGCTGTCACCCAAATTTTGAGAAATATCATATTAGTGAATTCTTTTGTACTGTAAGAGAAAGACAAAATATACGTACGTTACGTTCTAGACGACAACGATGCAAGTCTACAGGCTCAAAGCCTGTGCATCCTTCACAGGGATATCATACGTACTTTTAGCGTTGACCGAAACGGAAGCTTTCTTCATCCGTCCGGTTGCAATGCACGTACCAATGTACATACACCCAATAGCATATCTCATATCCAATTCTATGGTGTTCAGTACGTTGCGATAAAATCCCCGTATAGGTCAAATGTACGTCTAGACGCTAGATATTCAACGGGTAAGTAAGCAATCAGGCTGGAAAAAAGCACATAAAGATTAGCATAGATTTAGTGTTTATGACGTTTCGGAATATACTAAGTGTTTTTATGTCATTATGGGTGTCATAAAGGTAAATTCGTACAAACACTACCTCTGATTGTCATCCAATGTTCCGAAAACTTTGGATTTTTTGCGCATCTATAAGCATTGGCGTAAGTAGTACGGTTCATTGAATTAGCTGGTCTGTTTTTCATTATTCTAGCCTTAGTTCAATATCAGGGTTTTGCTCTCCGTCAGCATTGTACCTGTACAGCGCCAGGCACAGATAAAGCTGTTTAAAAAATCTAACAAATTTTTCACGCATAAATACAGTTATTTGTTGGGCTTGCCTCTCTGAAGGCCCCATAATAGGATAGTCGTACATTGTATTGTTGCACTTAATGAAGTTCTATAAAAGTGCAAATCATTATGTTTGATGCAACGAGGTTGAATAAGTGAAATAAATCAATAATGGGCAGAAGCCCATATAAAAATTTATATCAGGTTTACTATACTTGACCAATTATGCAAAAAAAAGCTGTACAGTTTGTTCGTTTGTCAATAGTAGTAGTAACTTAGAGTTCCATTGCACAGTGGAAAAAAAAACTTTCTGGCCATCGAACGGTCTACTGATGAGATACCTTAGAACGAATATGCATCATTTACTTCATCATACATATGATGTAGCGTTTGCCGATGGTAGGCTCTGAGCGATAACCGATCACTGGCTTTTTATCACAACAAGTGATTAACTTGTGGGCCTATGTAACTTACTGTGCAAATTTGGCCACCTTGAAATTTTAAGTCGATCTTTACTAAGCGGCTCGCATTTGTCTTAAGCAAATCTGCATATTAGCACAGCATATTCATTAAATTTTTATTATGTCTAATGCCGAATGAATGGGGCAAATGTACTAAGAACCTATTAATTCGTATCAAGACGTCTGAACAAAGCTGAGATTTTTTAAGACTAAAAAATCAACTTTAAAGGCTATATCTGGTTTGTTGGGCCCAAATACTGCAAAATCAGACAAAGTGAGTGCCACGTGCTAACATGCGACCAACCTCTTACCTGCTTTTACGTTGTAACCTCTTTTCCTTTAAATTATTTAGGTCCATTTGTAAACGTGGGATATTGCATCTGCCGAGTTCATTATTTTTAGTCTGCTGTACTGTGCTTTAGCCCTCCTGAAGCAACGACTGTTTTTTATCGTCCATAGTAGATCACTGCCTCAATCACACGAATTAAACAACGATTGTCTCAAAATGGTCACCTGCTTCTATACTACAAAGTGAACAGTTCGTTTTTTCATAATTGGGTTTCGAACCAGACTAATGCCATATACGGACTTCCGCTTTATACAGATTCCGCATTGCAATAGGTCGATCTCTCGGGGTTACTGTTACCCTGAGGAGGTAATCGGAACCTTCCCAGACGCTGTATAACAACAGTTGCCTTCTGCGCAGTCTATCGAATGCTGTGGCTATAGTTGCTTCCAGTGACGATCGTCGGCGCCAGCTGCATAACGTTTTTGCTCTGGTACAATTCGGTGCTCATTTTACTGCTGTCTGCGTGGGTCCAGAAACGTGTGGGTCGCCAACGAGGGCGAAAACAAATCGTTCTAGCAATGTGCAAATCTAGCGGAAAACGAAAACGAAGGCACATGGAATATACGGTAAGAGTGTGTTACCCGAATAAGCTTATTGTCAAAATGGTTCTGACAAAGGTGGAGCTGAAGTGAGATTGCGCCCGATGATACAACTCTTATTTCTACATTATTTCGCTCTTGTTTTTGCGACTGTTCAGCGCAGAGCTGTCAATATTCGTCAGAATCAAACGGTCGGGAAAATCATCGTTGGATGTCTTAAAGCAATATCGCCTTTGGTCCTGCACTGAAACAGATTTTTCGGCTTAATTCTCTCCGCCTTATCTGTTAGATAATAATGTATAGTTTTTTTTTTCCCCTCTAGTTCTGCCGTGCTCGAAAGCGCAGTCTATGGGATGCTTTCTACAGCCAGAGTAACCCTGTGTGGACACAATCGCCTGCTGCATGTTTAGGTCCCTGCTGTGAAACATTGCTCTAAACAATGCTAACGACGGATGTTAGCTGGGATTCCTTCCCGTCTAGCCGCTAATCGCTTGCCTTCTGCTATCCTTTTATGTGTCCAAGATAGCATAGAATGAATGCTTGCTGAGGTGGTCACGTAGAGGGCGCGAACTTGATCGACGCGAGGATGAATCACAGGCTTGTAAGTGCAGAAGCTGTTATACTGATGACTATACTCTGTACTTTGAAAAACAAAGAAAAATTTATAGTTCCGAGCAAAGACTTGGCTTGCAAGATTAAATCATGATAACTGTTAAATTAGATACGTGTGCATCTCGCTCATATCTAACTAATAATTTGAATCTGTATTTGCCTTCGGTACGCTTACTATGGTTGATTGCGTAACAGTTACTTGCCCCATAACGTGCTGGAAACCGTAAGATAATCTATTGCCAGATTCAGATGCAAACCAGGGAACTATGTTACGTGATTATCTATCATGCTTTGACGAAGTTGATATCCGGACGAGAGGAGCCAGCCTTGTAGGGCGCTGTTATTCCTATGAATGATAATCGTTTTTTGATATATCAACTTGATGCGAATGATTGCCTCGTAACCAAGGGGTCAGTGAAAACTATTCACAAAAACCAGAGTCAGAGAATGGTGTGTGTCATGATATTGAATCGGGTGATTGAAGCTGCCTTACTTTCTTTACGAAACGATTTCCTCTGTCACTAAACGCTATTGCGCACGTATACATAGAACCACGAACTTGGCGGTATGGAAGATACTCTGCATTTTCTAGGACCGATATCTGAGCGGTATTTTAACGGAGCGGAGGTTTAAAACACCTATGTACGTATTTGTTCAGGCTCTCTAGGCGCGATGCAGGAACGCACACGTCATTCACGAGCAGCGTTTCATTAAATCGCTCTTTGACTTGGGTGATAGTAGCCCTTCAGGTAAAAAACCTTCTGTAGTCCTAACTAATCTGTTTAACCTGGACAACAGAACGGTGCCATTGGCCATTGCGCATTCGGAACGTTGAATGTGTTAAACGAGAAATTTGCCGCGAGGCACCCAAACCATAACAGCTTCGTTCATGGGACAAATTCGTAGGGACTAGTTTTTTACAACTGAACGCTTATATTTAACAAAGAAAACTTCCATTACTTGTGGGGAACTCTCGAAGCGGTCGCCTGCGTGGCGCAATATCTAAAACATGAAGGCACCTGTACTGCCATTTAGTACACTTCGAAATGTGTACATCAGAAATGGATGCTCTTACAGTTTTCCTAGCCCCTAAAGAATACCGTACGATGTAGTTTAGGTCTCAGCCTGGGATGGGCCTCGCCATCTTGATCATAGTGACACACTGACCACTTGAGTTAGGCTTTGGAGGGCGTTTATAGACATTACGCAATACAGCGGTAGGTTTATTCACACGCAACACTTAGGGCATGTTTTGTCATCAATGTACGTCTACTGTCCTTACTGCTACGAATCACTTTATTGTGACTATTAGTATCGTTAATGAGATCACGTTTGGTACTACGTACAACTGTTGCCCAATATCCGTCGTTTGCTATCTAGTTAAAGGATATTATCCAATTATATCTGCACACAATCGATCGTTATCGCTTTATAAATTAAGGCGAAAGAAATCATCTGCGGCAGATATTTCTCTACTGGGGCCGCGACTTCATCCTCTGCCATTATTATTCCCTTTTCTCTGGAAAATGAAGGTAAAAGAACAACGGTTTGTATCAAATACGTTCACGCACGTATTTCATTTTGATTATATTGCAGCCATCACAACAGCAATAGCAGAAGCTGAACTGCATCAAACAGTTCGCGGTGCTTTTCTCTCCAGTCGGTGCGCCATAACGTTCGCGCTGTAATTACCGTTACCTTACTACACGGCCTTCGTTTTGCCTGTGCGTCACCACAAACCCACTCGTTTATTATTTTCCACACCCGCACAGGCGCTCTCTGTCCCTTGCTTGTCTTGCGCAGGATGAGTTCATTCTACGAGAATGAACGACAAAGTGACAGGATGAAATCGTAAACGTCTAATCCGGCGGCGATGGCCGTCTTGTTGGACTATTTATTATTGAGCGAACATGATTAATTGATACGTCGGTGCCACAGGATGAGGGTTAGAAAGCTGCGGCGCCGACGGCCGTAGCCAAAAAGGAAGCAGCAGTGGCGATAACGGAAAGACAGCAACGTCGAGAAGACGTTTCATAGATACGGTCGACCCCATAAACGCTGGGCCGATTTCATCTGCCTTTACTTGCGGCAGGGGCTAGTTGATCTCTGCGGGGGTTTGCATTGTTCGAAACAATTCTTACCCCGCTAGTTCTCTGCTGCTGCTGCTGCTGATGCCGAATGTTTGCTCCGCGTACTCCTACCTGGCTGTGGCATTTTACTCGGCCATGAATGTGATCGTATCAATATTAAAGGGGTACAGTGGCGTTATTACGGTGGCATCGCAAAGCTGCACGAGGATTCCTGTTTCAAAAAAGCATTGTTCTTATCAAAGTTGTAGCGTCCGTAGCGAAAGAGTCATGGTGTCGAAATATAGGAACAACAAAAGCAATACAAGCGGCAAAAGTGGAAAATGTAAAAAAAAAATCTAATCAAAAGCTGAAGATAAAGACAATTCGACATCGGCAGCGCTGGCAGCCATTTGATCGAAGATCTTTTGATACGTAGACCCCAGAGAAGCTCTGGCAGCTTTTGCAGTACTAAGCAATGATGGCACGAACAGATTCGTCGAGAATTATCAAAATTCCGTTTTCACGAGGGCGAATCAATCGAATTCTGCTTAGGGTACTCAAATGCGTTTTTTTGTTTGTATCGGTGTAGGTACGGTAAGACCAGTGTCGTAGATCGATGACGCAAAACATTAACAGGAAGGCGAACCACACGGCGCGAAGTCATCCATAAGGCGATGAATATAATACAACGCACATAGTATTTATTCATAGCAAAGCGGAGCATTTTCTCGTGCGACTACCCCCCCCCCCCGCCCCCCACCTATAACCATGTCCTGCACCTGAACCAATCGTTAACGGCGGCACATGGAATCTGAAAGGGAAAATCACATGCGGGACGGATCTTGACAAAAATGGCCGTTCAGGACACGCATTGTCGGAAATAATTATATACACATTTATCAAAACACAAACTCTAAACATGTACATACCGATAGATTATGGTTCACCTGGTAGTAAATATAAAAAATTGTTTCTTCCGTGACTCATACATCAAGAGGCTCACACGGGGTCATACAAGTTTTTTCCTTTTGTTCACTCCTCGGAGGATCGTGCCTCAACAGATCAATGACTCACCTCGTAATGACCGTGATTGTTACATTGGACTGCTTCGAAACTATGAAGAAATACGCGGATGTCCAAATTCAAACAAGCGTCCTAGGCTTGGTTGGGCTCTCTTCAATTCGACGAAGACACATCTTCCAACTTGCTTCCTTTAGATTATTGTAAAGAGACGGAAAGTGTTTAGTCATTTCGGGACAATTCGATGACGATCTAATTGAATAACCCCATCATACGATACTCGTAGCAGATCAGTTTCTACTTATTGGCAGCAGTGCGTTTATTGCCTAGATTATGCCATCTCAATACCTATGGCCTTTAATGTGATCTTTGTAAAAGATACACATTTTACACATCCATTAAGGTTTGAAAAAATACTATCTCAAGATAAAAACCTGATAGTATGTATCTGTTGTTATTAGGCTGGAGCTGATATGGCCGTCACGCGCAATCCTACTATAGAATATATACCAGTAATTTGCCTCTTCGTTCGACTAGAGCCAATGAATGAAACTCGCTTGTGCTGGGCACGTGTGACTATACAATCAATGTACCGATTACTTAGAAAGAAATATTTTTACAAAACGCATTGCAAGCATGTATAACGCCGGTTAAAATACATTTCGGTCATCAATCGATAGTGATGAAAGCTGCTACGGCAACCATTTAGATGCTTCTTCATGCTCGATTCTGCAATCTCCTGTCAGTAACTGAAGCTGTTGACAAAAGTAAACGTTAAACCAATATACTGGCAAGAGGACTCTTTCGCACACACTAACATAATTGAAAATTCTGCGTTTTTTCACGCAGTCAAGACCTTCTTCCCTCGTGCCAGGCGAGTTTGAGTAAAGGTAAAGTTGACAGTAGCTAAAACATAGAAATAAATGTACAGTAACATATACGGTGAACAGAGGTTTACGGAAGGGTCGTATGCAATCAGCTTTAAGAGGACGACGACCCAGCAGGAAGTAAAGCCCAAGTGATCGGCGGACCATCACACTAGTGGCTTTTAGCCACTTCAGTGACTTTCACCGTAACGGTAACGTCAAGCAGTGCCATACATCAAAAGAAAAATATACATAAAGCGTCCGCCGCGGTTGAACGCCCTCATCTACTGTCAGCACATTCTTGCAGTGAATTTTCGGCTTCGAATCCGGACTTGTTTGCGAATCACTTTGAAGATGGCATTGTACAACAATATAATCAAAATCCCTCCTACCCACACATGTGATGTAGGCTAGTAAATAAAAATGTTTCACGGAAAAATCTGTCACAAATATACACTGGTAACGTACGTGTCTAGTGGGCAAAAACGACTCGTTTTTGAATGCAAGATTTGACGTACTTCGTTTCCTGACACCATATCGAATTGAAAGTATGGATCCATAAAACCTAGCTGATGATCAAGTAATCTCCAATTGCCAAATGCTGGCTGATACGTATAACGTAATGCAAAGGGATTAAACCGATCATTGCGTTTCCAGTGATGGATACCATCAATCCGTTAGAGGCAAATACAATGAATGCTAAGCGATTAATCACTAGTATAACAACAATTTTTGCTTATCGTTACTTTAGGACACAGATGCACGAGATAATATGACAAGACTCTAGATGGGGCCAATTAGAAATAACAGCAAGATGGACCTAAAGGAATTTCTTCATATAATTACCTTTTTGCCTAGATTCGGAACACTCTTGGAGCGTTATTAGTTAGCTTTATCCTACAATAGAATTTAAATTCGAAAATTACAATAAAATTATATATGTCTGTCAACAAAGGAAAGTCTAGCTGACACCTAATGACCCTGAGCTAAACATTAACAGTACGGTAATATGACTATTTCGAGCTGCTACTATCTTTCTAACTTAAACTGCATTTCCAGCTCGTTCAAGGTCTTGGGCATTATGAGCGAGTTCATTCAGCTTCCGCACGCGTCTGATCGGAACGCCCCTATCCTCTGATATTTCGATTCATCGCAAGCTCGTTATGCCGGTCGTGACTGGCTTACTATTTTTCTTGTAGCGCCCCTATTTGATTATATAACAGCTCCTTGTTCAATATTAAACGGAGCTATTGGCTGAGACGAGATACTTCCCAAGGGCGCGATAAATCCACGGCGTTTTCCTCTTTACACGATAGTAGATCATGCTGACGCTGCCGGCAATTACTGGGGTTCCATTATAGCGCCGTCGCCATAAGGATATTGTACCGGGTATTTGATTTCGGTTATTTGGTAATAACTAGAACACTCGAGTCGATCTCGTGCTAACCAGTTAGGATCTATTACTGGTATAAGCTTAGGAGCTGCGTCGATCTTGCGATTTTAGCAAATTCCAGCGACTTTACAAAATAGGTAAATGTACTCGTACTTGAGTTTGACTTCACCCCGATATCTCCTATTTGATTGAAACTTAAACACCCAGTGTTTTTCGATGATATGTTAAAGGCATGACATAGAAATGTCTCTTATGCAAAAGCTACCTGCGAACTTTTCACGCGGCCAAAAAGAACGCGCTTAGAAGAAAGGAAAATTAATACGGTACGCTATATGTCACATATTTTACATCTTTTCTGTAGATCCATTTCGTTTTATCCAACAACCAAATAATGTGCTATAGTTTCCAGCTTGATCGAATCAATCAGTCAGACTTATTCCAATTTGTATCACTCAATCGGCAAAAATTGGACCTGTTTACTTCTCATGTAGAGGTCAAATCAATTAGATTCTCTGTTCGAACGTTAACGGGTTATAGAGACATTGATGACGGCACATTGGCAAGTAGAAAACTCAGACTTACGTCGACGGTGACCGAGTTAGCAAACTATCGTACAGCTTTAGCCAATCAAGCGGTCCTAAAGGGCTTGCTTTCTTTTAGGCCGTATTTACAAAGCGTCTACGTCGACCCGACCACAAAGGTTACTAACGCGGGCCGGTCGCATGCTTCATACTAGAGGGGATGGGGGGTAAACCTAAACCATTAGAACCTTTTAAATGCGCTGTATGACGCTTTGTTCTAACGTGTACATTTTCTCGTCGTGAAACTTAGAGCGATGCTGCTATTACAATTAAAAAGCGTCTATTTTTCGTCACGTTACCGTGGTGAGAGCTGCTTGCCACTCTGGTTCGTGTTCTTGAGTCATCGCCCTCAGTTCGGCCCTACGATACAGACGTAACTGTTTTTCATTCGTAGACACGTAAAGCCATTCGTCATTTTGCCTTGCGACTGACGATTTCTTCCCAGTTCCCTTTTCGTTGTCGCTGTTCCGTTTGTCGTTAGATCATCCACGAGAATAGGTCAATGGATAGGCCCAGTATGGGCGGGCGTGCGGCGTGGCCTTAGTCTTTTTCTGCAAATAACGCAGATGCCTATAGAACGCCGCGTGACAGTCCGTGATAGACTGACAGACAGCGAAGTAATCGAACTTGAGATGCGCTATTGTGGACGGCGTGATGTTATACAGTTCGCTATACGCACCGTTAAGTAACTCATAAGTGGTCTACTGTCTAAATAATTCAACATCACAGCCAGCGCTTTGCTTGAAAATGAATGTGGCTCGCAGCAGTACATATAGCAGTACCATCAAGCGGTTTCGTAAGTTACATTCAAAATGACCGCGTACTTGTGCTCGCTATGGTACTTTCTCGGCCCATACAACGGTAACTACGTTGAGGTAAACACTGTGAACGAGTCAAGCTTTCGAACGTGTCGATTCTTTATCGGAGGGCTGCGGCGGCTACGATGTCTTTACAGCTTCTTTTGTGCACTTATAATTTTCTGAACGACAATTATATAAAGTAGAAATTGATTACTATGACGGGTAATGAAAGCAGATGCTTTTACGTTTCCCTTCTTCTTTCGGCTTTTGGGCATATATAGATGAGACCGGACGCAGCTCGCGGCCGGCGAACTAACCGATACAAAAAACACGGATCCTTTGACACTTAAAAGAACCACTACCGACGAGCACCGCAACTTCTTGTTCAAAGCAGGTAGATTAGAAACAACATAGTGCTATGAAAGCGATCGATAGCAATAAAGGTGATAAACAATTGTCTTGCTCGCGAAAGTCCTATCTATGGGAAGTAAGACGAACCATCGGTTCGATGAACGCTCAGCTTTTTCTGAATGCCAAGTAACTTATAGGGCTGCAGTTGCTGCTAGCTTTGGCCGGCGAACTTCTTGTCGCTTGCGTTACTACTTCCAAAGTTACTTGCATCATTTGCAATGCATGCAGACTCGAGTCTTGTGCGCCACACATCGACAGCCGGGGTATGTTACGTGCCGGACACATCAAAAGCTGACGATATTGTGGGCTCTACCGCAAACAATCTGCTCAGGGTATCCACCATCGCTAAGACAGCATGCTCGTTCGACGGTCACTAATTCTGTTAACGTTGAACCGGCAGTAAAAGGTGATCTGATCATCGACAGAGTTAAGTTTCCGCTTAACAGAGCAAGTCGGAAGCGATATAGTGAATGGCGTCGGCTACCTAATTGCATTCTGTTTTGTACTTACTGCGCTACACTTACGCTTGTGTCAGACGACGTACGTACATTACTCGACATTAGGTCGAGGAGAGCCGACGCGAAACGTTCGGAGAAAATCCTAACCCCTAGTATATAGTGTTTTCTGCACTAATATCGCATGAACATGTTTATGTCTAACTTGCAGTACGCTAAATGTAATAATTAACTTGATGTCGCATCTGATACAACAACAATTTTTCAGTTAGTGTCGAACCGCGATCTACGGAACAACAATTACTTGGGAAGCTTTTGCTGTCACGGCATTAAAGTAGGTAAATTCGAAACGTTCTAGATTTAATCACGCTCATCTCTGATGTGAGTTCGTTTTCTTCCTAATTTGAATTGAAGGTACTGTTATAATAATAATCAGCGCAAAAATTATTTGCAACCATTTGGCGTAGTACTGATACCAAACGGTCTCGGCCGTCGCACTGAAGCTCCTTCCTGGGATAATCTAACGAGTTAACCTATTAAAAATTGCTGTTCTAATTTTAAATCTAATTCAATCTAAAAAGATTAATTGAAATTCAAAACAAAACCACGAATTAACTGACGAACTCATCATCAGAAATAAGCCCAATTGTTTGCCCACGTGGACTACGGAGAACGAACTACGTGCTTGAACTTGTTCTGTTGGCCGTAGGAATTCGCTGTTATGATCTCCGTAAATCGCAGATACTACACGTATCTATACGAAGGCAGACAACGAGCGACCTATCGTAGTAAAATTAGATTTTTTTATAATCGGCAGATGTCGGATAGTTTAGCAATACGACTTATGGGTTAGTTATGGGAGATAACTAACAAGTAACTACCCGCAAATTGAACATATCACACCTCAAGTAGCTCGCTATGCAAACGTTACCTGTACGCTACCGGCTCCAGACGGTAACCCAGTGTTTACCAAAAAATTCTAGACGTTCCTAAAAACAATTAAAGACCTTGAACGAGATATCAAAATACGTTTCGGACGCTTCTCTTTTCCCTCTATCGAAAAGCTCAGCTACGTGGAATGATGGTAGAGGTGATATTGTCTGCTCGTATCTGCGGCTGTTACCATGCCATTTCAGCTATTCAGTCGTTAGATGAATCAATGCACAGCCACAAACTGGCCTAAATCGGTATCGTTCAGTCGATAAGCTTTCTAATGCCACCAGCATGTCGACTTGGCTGGCTGGCTGGCTGGCTGGCTAGCTAGCTATACAATGAAGGCAAATCGTGACACAGATCAACACACTTCAACAGAACCCCCGCATGCTTCATGCGCTGTTTTCTGTCGGTTTTCACCTGTCAGCTGTGACCGCCCGCGTCAACAAGTGTCTCAATCGTCGATCGAAAGTGGTGACGTGAATCTTGCGTCTGAGCTGCCTATGAGAAGTACGCAATGATGTGCTTGCTGGGAAAAATAGAATTGCTATAAAATTATTGGCTCTTATCTACAAGTTCATCTTGCGAACAATTCAATCTTATGAATACAGCTTGTCTTCATCTTATAGCTTGCCCTAAGGTCTGTAATTATTGCACTGTAAAAAAGGAAAAGGAAGTAGTATAGCATGCAGCTGTTTGGAAGGATCCGCTAGGAAAACTTGCCGTTGGTCCAGCTTCACCAGGCGCATACCCTAACTGCACATACGTCCGTAGGAAATCATACTTGCTATTTAGCTTCGATGACGTCCTAGTTCTGTCAACGCGGGCATTTTAAACTGTTCCCTCGTTTACATCTCCTCCGCCATCTATTGAATTCTTCGTTCGCTGTATTGTTTTATACATTTGCTTTGTCATCTTGTTGCAACTGCCTTTTTGCAGTCGATTCCGTCTTGTTTACCATTCTATATATAATCGATTTTTGTGTGCGTTTCGTCAGCGCCAGTCCTGACGATCCACCATTGACGAAGGCCACGAAGCGACGTCCTCACAGTTGAATGTGCCCTTTTACTTAGATGAGTGCGTATGCGAACACAGATTGATAGACGCCCCTATCGTGGCCGAAATAACAAAACACTTGCAAACAGAAGGCAGCTGGCTGAATCTAGCGAAGGCCACCATCGACGAAACTGGTGGTTTTCATCTCGTCATAACCTATGTAGCAGAACATTAGATTTTGGCTTGACTCTTACTCGTATGTGCTTATTCAGTATAATTTCTGATACTACTGTCGAGCGTACTGCGGTTCATGAGAAAGTGTTTACGGCTTACTATAAAAATAGAAGATTCAAGCTCACCGATAAGAGGAAAACCAGGAATAGCTATACTGTCAAGTGACGATCTTGATTTCTTGTCAAAATCAAATACCTGCTCGAGGCTATTTCTTTACGCAAGTACCATTGGGGCCTTAAAAAAACTTACCAGTTTCTAGAGCGATAATTTAGATGGAAGAGCGTATTGAGTCATTGAGCGTATTGAGCGTATTGAAAATCACGACCTTAGAAAAACGTAAAGAAAGAGAGGCAGAATTATTTATTTGAACGTGTAATTAGATTGGAATTTATTCATGTCATTGTAGCTCATAGTAGCGAGCAATTCTTTTTTTAATACATTTCTATCTTCGCTTAGCTTAATTTATCTCTATCTAGATATGTTTATATGTGTGTGCGTTGAGCAAGGCCGTATAATTAAATACTGCTCGTCGCCTAATGAAAGCGCTAAGAATGCTCTAAAATGCTTGCCTTTCTAAATCCGAACAAAGACAAGAAATACAGCCATTTAACATTCGTATAACTTAGCGACGTCTGATGATTAGAAGAAGATAATTGTATGAGATGTCTCCTTTGTGGGGGCTGCGAAGTGAAGTTACTTTGTTCCTTCGTTTTGGTCAAATCAATACAAATCCAGGTCGGCTTAATCCGGAAGTTTCGATATCCAGTGGAACAGTATCCTGTATTAACGAAGGATGGCTACTTGTTAAGTCTCGTACGGATCCCATTATCGCGAGGAATACCCAAAGCGTTCAAGACCAGACCTGGACCGCCCGTTCTACTTGTTCATGGTTTGTACAACGAAAATTGTTGTGTCATATAATAATCAATGCAAAAATCGTTAGAATTTCGCATTTACACATCCGTGTGTTATATTCTGCACAAGTATATATTGCCATTTAAATCTTTTGATTCACGGCGAAATAATACACTTGAATCAAATTGATGACCATATGGATTGAACCAGATACCAACTAATATATATACACACCTATATATATATTGCAATTGATCTTGCGAACTGTGTGTCTGCATCGTAATGAAATTTCGTTTGGTAATGCGGGATATCAGACTGCGGCTGTAACGTAAAGCCTCGATTTTCGAATACATAATAAATGACGAAGAAAGTCTCCCACTCCATTGTCTACGCTAACAGACTAACTATTGTTACACATCCTTGGAGAACTCCGACTATTCTGTCTTCGTAAAATACTTTGCTAAGCTTCACTGTACCAGAATAGCATATGGCTATAATACAGCGTAAGACCAAACTTTTCGAACTTTCTCTCTCAGGTATTATATCATCAGCGGATGACTGGGTTCTTAATTATCCGTGGAACTCCCCTGGCTTTCTTTTATCTGATGCTGGCTACGACGTCTGGCTCCTCAACACACGCGGGACGCCCTACTCAAGACACCTCAAACATCAGAAGTATGCCACAGGTCTTATTTAAATAGCAAGTCTGCCCACTGCTTGTAAATTACTAAGATATAATAAAAGAAAACAGGCCATCCTACTAAGAAAACAGTGTACAGACACTCTAGCGATCAAAAATGCCGCAGGCTTAAGGTCGACTACTAAAAAACACGACCCATTTATTTAATATTACACTAGTTAAATAAAAACTTCGCCTCTGATCATGGGTACGTCTTGATGATCTGTAAGTTATATGCTTATATGTGAGTTTTCTGGCGTTTTCATATCTAACATAACATGATTCATCATGTACCTTTCCGTCATTTGTTTCACATCTGAAATATACAATATGTACTGAAAAGTATATATAATATATGTCTAATTAAGTAGCTATTGGAACCATATAGCAGACACAATCCTCATTGAGTTCGTAGCATTTGCGTTTTGTAAGAAGGTGATGGAACCCGTTTTTCACCGGCTGTCGATATTGGCTAGGCCGGGAGGAATAAAGAATCTGTTTTGGCTAATTTTGACCCTTGGGTTTATATAAGAGTTCTATGTGTTTCGGTTTTCGGCAAGCTTTTGCGAGTATCTTTTTAAACGTCAAAGTGTCGACAAAATCGTCCTCGTACAGGACCATATTCACCCCGTACAAATATGAAAATAGATTGTCAGCCAGCGCAGAACTCCATTTGTGGGTAGCCATAAGCATTTCTGTTCTCATAGAACTCTATGAAAGAACTGATTATTTTGGTAAATTAGCGAATGTCCTAGTTTGGCTAATAGATATAAACATATACTAAAACATTTGCGAGTATTTACTCTCTATAAATAACGTTTCCTTCAGGCCCAGTAGTGGTCTCATAGCAATCGACACGTCCACAGATTTTGCTAAATCGTAGCTTGAGCTCTTGACAATTATAATGATAAATGAATAGAAGAGATCAGTGGGTATACACACTTCAAGTAAATAGGCTGAAGTAACAAGCAGCTCGGTTATCGTATACCCAGAATACGGCAAAAGACGCAAACGTGTGGCCCAATTGAAATCCTTGAATCCACGTTTTGCTTTTAATAGATATTTTTTTATTTCACGTGCAGTTATTACGGTAGCATTGTATATATGTCCTGACTGTGCATGCTTTGTTCTATGTAAACTATAATCGATAATTACCTCCATAACGGCACAGGCGGAGCACAGCCTATTGGGACTACTCGTTCGACGACATTGGACTGTTTGACGTTACTGCTGGGATTGATTTCGTGCTCCGCTCCACCGGATTTTACCGAGTAACATTGATTGGCTGGTCACAAGGCTCAACAGATATTTTCGTCACCCTTTCTCTACGGCCAGAGTACAACGCTAAGGTTTGTCTGGGTTTATTTTCGTTGATCTTTTTTCAAGATTTACTCGCACGCTAGAGTCATCAAGCCAACGAGGCATTCATATTATTGCTGGTATATATTTATGCTTACGTGTTGGCACGATATCGTTGCTAGACTAGAAGCTGGCTTCTTTGTTACATCTTTGGTTACGAAGAACGTAAGGTGGTTTTCACCTTACGCTCTTCGAAGGTACGCCTTCACGATAATTGTTCATAGTTCGGTGTACAGTTCAGTATTTCATTAACGTCTTATGTTAAAAATAAGCGTCTGTAGTCTCTACAAGCGTATTGCCAGCTGCATAACCGAAGACCCGTAATCAACAGCTGCCAGAAGACATTGTTCCCTAGCCGATAATAACTGATAACTCGAATCTAATATAACGGTGTATTACAATGAAATATAGATAGCTATGATAAAATTATATGTTTACTGACTTCACAATGAAACCACTTTAAGACGCGCAAACTTCTTTAGACTTTTAGAATTTGCTTAAATCATTGGCCACAAGACAAAGCTCAGAATGTTTATGGCCCTCTTTAGCCTGTTAAAATAGAGAAAAAAAAAAAAAAATTATGAGTATTTGTGGAAGTAAGCCTGTTTACGTTTATTTAATAGAAGTAGTTGAGCCAGTCTATAATTCAACGTTTATTAGAACGCGTTTTTTGCGTCTCTCTTTTAATGAAAGAAGAAACCTCATTACAACGTTATTACTAGCCTTCACCAGAGTCGTATTATCATTATATGCATATCATTTTTTAATTTGCAGTAGTCATAGTTTATTAGAAAAGTTCCATACTCCATTTACATACGACCTCTAACATATATATATATATATATTCAGGTGTAGATGATGTTTATCTCTTTAGGATCGTAATCTATATACATGGTTTTTTTTTTTTGGTTAGTTCGTGCAGAAATTGATGAAGAATTCTGTCATAAGACTGACATAAATCTGTACGGTTCTGTTTGTCGTAGGTGAAGCTTTTTGTAGCTTTAGCACCTGTTGCGAATATAACACATCTCAACTCACCCATCACCATGTTCATTCCATTCAAAGGCATCATCAAGGTACGATACAGCTTACTCCAGATATGACGCGAAACATCTGAAGATTTATTTCCTACTACTTTCTCATCTTTGTAGACTTTCTTCACACAAGAATATAACACCTATTCGTAGACAAAACGGCAAAATCGGTATTTAGCTAAAGTGGTCATCGCTTGTGATGTCTAAGCTGAAGAGCTCTCATATGAAATCAAGTTAAAAAATATCCGGAGAAATCCTCGTCCTGTATCCTGTACTGACTGTCATATTTTCTCTTCTTATATCTATGTTATCACCATCTTATAAAATCTATTGGAAATTGAAAATGATGCGTAAGATTGCAACCAGTTAGACTGACTAATAATTAAGGATATTGACATAAAATCAGATTTTAACGTCCCAGAAACCCAACTCAGACTATGTTGACCCGAAAGCATTATGCATTGGAAGTACTAGCCCATATTTGACTTCTCACATATTTTTCCTCAAATCGATCAGAAAGTTCTGAGCAATTCCTATTTATGAGAGTCGATGATGGGTAAAGGTGTGAGCATTTCAGTATTTCCATTGTGACTCTTTTTTTTTTTGTACTTATAAATAATATTTTTAGAAAGTGTGTTAATATCACTGTGTAGCTTGTAATTCTTACGCCTTAATGTCAAGTAGAAAAAAACATTACAATCTAAAGATCGTTGCACTGCTAACACAGCCTCATATTTTAAGCAGCGCATTAATATCGACATATGATAACAACATTACCAAGATTCATATAATCGTTTTCGTGTCCGTATTCATTTGATTCTTATACATATTTCTGTTAATTTTTCAACATTCCCATAGGCGACCTAAAAGATAATCTCTAGTAGCTTTGCCTAGCCGTCCTCAGCGCGCCTTAAACCATGCAGATACAAACGAAAAGCGTACCTGTGTATAGCCTAGGCAAACTTTAGTTCTAGTTGAAGTATGCAGGACTTCATGGAGAGGGAATAAATCAGCGCTATGACCCAAGAATGTCAGTAAAGCAATGAATCGTTCGTATTGTCCTGAGCCAAACGACCTTGTTTGGCTCTTTTTGTGTCAGGAGTGGAAAATGTTGTCTTCGAGCTTCTATGCTGGCCTGCAACTCTTTCGGCATCATGCTTCACTTGTAGCTGGCCTTTCCTAGTTTATTGTTTTCTTTGTGCATTCGTTGTGTTTCTTCTGCCACCAGCGTTAGTACCTACTCTATATCGTCGGCTTGACTAGCTCATTTTACTCTCAATGACACGACCCTTATACAATATCCGTATTATAAAACCTACGGAGCTGGTAGCCAACAATAGTAGCCTTTATATTACACATATACGTTGATGGTACATATACCGTCTGTGTTTCCGCTACCTTGACAATCCTATTGCGAAATAGTCTGAGACGCTCTCTAACGTAAAGCGTTATTCTATATAAGTATCGCTGCTATATAATAATTCTGTTTTGGGTTTGGGTACTATAAGTGTGCATGTAGACGAGAATTTTATGTGTATAAAACTGTATCAGTTTTAGCCCTTTACTGAGCTAGCTGGGCTAGCAGACTCGCAGGATTATAACTGGCAATGCGATATGTTTGGTGCTATAATCGTAGCAACCAATACTGAGCTATTGTCTTCATTCGGTCGTTCTCCTATGATTCAGGACTAATTATCGATAACAATAATAGTATCATTATAAAAGACGTTTAGCATCTTGTAACATATCTTTTTGATAACTATATCGATATATGAGATCCAAAAACAAACGGAACATATAAATCCCATAGTGAGCTAGTATGTTGACGTTGTCGCCGATATAAAGCGGATCGTTATGCGTCAAAGCAAATCGTACGAGTATGATGCGCCTGGATCAAACTTTTGTTTACCCTTTTTACCAAATGATTCAACGCAATGAAGACAAATATCTATAACAATCTATCAATCTCATGTATCGGCTCTGAACTTTGTAATAAAAACTTCCGTAATGACAGCATGCTTGTTGCAACAGCGACGACAGAAGGTCTTAGCATTAAAGAGGAAGTTTCTATTCTAAGATTTCGTAAAAAAAACAACAAGACAAGGAATCGTATGAACAATTTCATTGGCCATTTATCGAACGGTAGCGACCAGCGAACGCTAGCTCCTCTAAGTCATTCCGCAAACATAGCCTAAGAGAAAAGATTCTGGGGAAAGCGGCTGGTCACTTCGTGGCACGAGACATGGGCTGACGAATGCTTGCCTTGTTCGTTTCCTAGCAGATGTTCTTTTTCCAGCTGTTCACGCGATGATTCCTGCCATTTTTTGTGTCACTTGTCGAGCTGTCATGTCATTTTTGATGGCAACGCGGTTGCATCAGGGGTGGACGGTTGACCGTCAAGAACTCACTGCCGGCCTCGGCGCCTTTCTAATAGGCTGTAGTCATCGTTAGTGTTTCTTATTGTCCAGATATTGTGGACTGAGCTGCCGTCGACCTGTCAATCTGTTGGTCAGATTTTGTTCTGCAAGCGAGCACACATCGGGTCGCAACATGGATCTACAAACACCGCTATTGCCTATGCTACGAAATGCGAGCAAAGCCCCATCGGCTGCCCCCGGCTCAGATTGTGTGTTATCATGGTCGAAAGCTTTGCGATTGCAAAACGAGAAGAGAAATAAGGTCTTCTAAAAAATTGCTTGTGAAGAAGAAACTCAGGCGAATAGTCAAAGTGTCGCACAACAACCTATGGAATAGAAATAGCGATATTAGGGAAATTGTTGGACACAGTCTAGAATTATAGACCGTAATTGTCAGCCGATTTTAATGATCTACGTAACGCTCGTGAAGTGATAGCATGGTTATGTTAACGTCTGCGTATCGCTGAAAACGTTGCGTCAATGCAGCAGTCATGGTGGCGAGGGGGTTTCCCAAACAAACACGTCAATCGTCAGAGATGATTTCGGTGCCTGGTTGGATTTCGATGTTTCGGCGGTCCGATGATTCCGGTGGCCTGGATGGGAAGCGAGGCCTCCCTTACGACAACTGCGACAGCCGCAAAGAATGTCAATTTCGACAATTCGCTGCGATGAACGTTAATAACAATCGACGCGAACGACAGCGAGGCTGCATAACCTTCGAAAGTATCTCGATAATGTAAAGCATTACTCAGCCGTGTACTAACTAATGGCGCTGAAGTCGCTCCGCTTAGTCAAGCTGATCGTAGTACGAACGTACTGTTCGACTATTGTCACCGTTTTTACGCAGCATAATCTTGGATATGGTTTTCAAAAGTATGACAAATTGATTTTCGACGATTCGGCCTGTCGCTTTCATTAATATTAAGAAACTGAGCGCCAATCAACTTGCGCAGGAACTAGTTAAGTCTCAATTAAAATACACCCCCCCTCATTGAGAAAGCTAGGAAAGGTGGGAGTGGCTCGCTGCAAGCTTTCTTAATGTCGTGCTACGGGGGAAATGTTCTGTATCGGTAGAGTTAGGTAACTAATGTGCAGACGAAAATGTGTCGTATTGTTTCTGCTGAACAGAAAGAAAATTGTGCTTGTTAGTGTAACAATTCTAAATCCGAAAAAATGAAAACGTGCTTTGCTATGAAGCTTGTATGTTTTCGTACTGTGTACTTCTTTGCCTGTAAAATGGATAACATTGTTACACCAGACAGTGTCAAAAACTGAATTCGCTCCTTTTATTGCAAGGAACTTCAGGTTTTCTTCTGGAAGACGAGGCCCTATATATATATATATATATATATATATATATATATATATATATATATATATATTTTATTGTAAAGCTGTCGGTACAACCGAGTACATTACGGTAGAAAAAAGTAGAAACCACTTTTCTAGCAGATAAACCTCTTAAAGATACCTTTCTTTATCAAATTCTTTCTTTTATAATGCGCGTCATAAGCACCCCTTAAAACGTTCTCGGTTTATACCCATTTGTGTGTTAGTTTTTCTGTTCCGTAATGGGATTGTAGAAGGAATCTGTCGCGTTTCGTATCCTTGGGTGTGGTTTTCATTTGGTACTGGTTGCGCGATCCGTGCTTCGGAGAATTCATGTCACCATACAGGCAAACGGGCTGTGATAGTCATAAACAAAGGAAGCTTTTGGGCTTGTTCCATAGGCACACATACAGTTTTTTTTTCTATTGCGCCGGAATAGAGCACACATATGACTAAAAGACGACCGCTCGCATGTCGTCAATACGTTTTTGCTGTCATAAGAAATAGAACAGAATCCAGAATCTACGGTGGAAAAAAGACGTAGATTCAATGAAAATCGACAAATGCTGTTTGCGGGCCATCTAACTTTTTTGGGCAAAAATTAGTATGAAACCCTCTTAGTGCTTTCGCTGAGGTTGTTTTTATTCGGAGTGAATGTTGCTCCTCGAATCACCATCCCGAAAAAGTTACAGCTGCTGCTCTAATTGATATTTTCCATTCCTTCGAATACCTACGCTGTCATTCACGGTAAGCATCTGAGTTTTTTTTTTTTAATACGTGCCCTTTTCCCAACAAAGTTACCTGACTTACAGAGGTGGCTAAGATCGATTTAATCTCTATTTAACTTCAGTTGTCATTTAGGATAATCGTGGGAAACCGGAAAAAACAATTATGGCTATGACCGAAGAAGAAAATTTTGCTCGATAAAATAGACGGTTCACTTAATTGAAGGGACTAGTAGTGATGCTGCACGGCAGCTAGAAGATTTCATAATGGTTTTTTGATCCTTATTTATATTGAAACGTTAGATTATCTTCGATCTTACTAGTTGGAGATATTTTTTTAAATCATATCAATCATTCTGCCCTAAGGCCAACAGGGCCTATTACCCAATCGTATATGTTAATAGTTAAACTAGAGTATTGGAATAGGTGTACATATTATATAACGAACATCGAACCATGTTGATCAAACAAATTATGAGCTCAAACATTGGGCTTTTAGTCCTGATTAGCGGTCCTGGTCTCAATTACGATGCTTTAAGTAGAACTCCAATACACAATAGCACCTGCCTTCGTTTTTACTGAGACCTAAAATTTTTTACTGAGATCTTATCATCGCATACTCTACAATATTTCTAAAAAAAAAATAATACATTTTTATATGTACATTTTATGTCTATGTGGGCACGATAGAATCTTTATGTTCGATCAATCAGGAAAGCACTAATGTTGTCAAGTATAACTGTATAAAACAATAGCTTCATTTAAAAATTAAGTTATATAGCTCTGTATTTTGTTCAGTGTTGAGCGTAAGGATTTTTGGTGTTAGGCAGTAGTTGAGCTAAATTTTACTGGGACAAATAAACAGTCGAATAGATATAATAAGTGTACCGTGGTAGTGCAGCGGGTAACGTTTTTGTATGTTTAGCTCAAAAACGGGCGATTGTGTAAGTTTAAATGCAGACATAGATACGCTTTATATTGTAGCGAGTGTCACCCGCCTGGGTTAATGCGTAAAAGTTTAAGTACCGGTTGTGAAACATAAAGATATAGCAAGTAACCGCGCTCGCATAATACTTTATACGACTCATCACAGTGGAGCTTGCTCGCCGTGTATGGTTAACTATATCGCTCTATGGCACAGATACGTTGTATTTTACCAAATGGCACGTTACATGCCAACAAAAGTTCTCGTTCTCCTTAGTCTGTATAAATGAATATCAAAATTAACGCAGCCAATATTCCGCGAAATCGGTCATTATATCGGCGCTTAGTGTTGCTATTCAAAGCATTGTAGTTTCTTTTGATCTGTAGTATTGAACTTCTAGGCTCCTAATCGGTGGTATCAAGCAAGGAAGACGGTGGCAGAGATACTAACGGTCGCCAAGTTGGCGGGCGTACCGCCGTTGCCGCTCGTTAGACTTAAGCAGCCAGGACGTTTCTGTTGATAAGCAGTAACGTCGGACGTTGTGCGGGTCGTGGAAACAGAGTGTGAAGATGCAAGTGGCGTCTGCTGTCGGGGTCACGTTGTGTGTACGCCAGCGTGATTGCACATGTAGCGCAGAGTATAGCAATATTCATATGGAGCGATGGGATCGTTATTGGGTGACGTGCGTGAGCGTCATCACAGATATTGTTTGCAACGATGCTTGGTCCATGATGACCTCGAACCAACCAAAAACACTGACTTTGACAAAACGACTAATTCAGAAAGTTAACAATTTCAATAGTGGTCCTTATTTTTTTTTTTTCCACTTGTCTAAATATTCCACTGCATGCCCGAATACACACGCACACTCATTAAAGTTTACGGCAGCCCTGCGTAACATGTAATGATCGTGAACAAATCAAAACGACTCTAAGGGACGCCAGCGTTTGGACCACCGGTAGTATTTGCCAAACCTTCTCGCCTGATTTGTTTCGATGAATGGATCAGGATAAATTTGTTCACTTTGGCCTGTTGACTCGCGCACCGCACCGTTCTTCAGCGCGCCCCCAGCCGGTCACTTCAAAACAAGAGCGTTGCGTTTTGAGCTTTGAGCTGTCATAGACGTCAGCACGTCGGCCATGCGTGTCTTGGAGCATTCTGATCTCGCTCCAATTAGAAGCGAACGCTTGGCAGTTTGCCCGACTGGGCTGTCGGGAGTTCGCTTTTTTTTTTTAATATTTTTAGGTCTGGTGGCACAAAAATGAAGGAATCGGATCGTTGTGCCAACGGCAGCTAGAAGATGATAGCAACAGCCTTTTTCTGCCTGTGAGGCTTAAGTAGCGCCATACTTAATAGGAGCTCATAGGCAGGCAGGCAGGCAGGCACTAATAACAGTGTTGATGATCGTTGGGCGGGCTGAACGGGTAACACCGGTAAAGCTTTTCCAATAAAAGAATAGCGTATTTGTTACGAGTATGTATTATCGAACGTCAGACAAAGCTGCAAGCTATTTAAAGGCTTAACACAGGGTATGAAGTTAACGATAGATTGAACTAGCATATTATAGACTTTTATCCTACTGTTAGAATACGTTTGATATTATCGGGGCTAACAGACACACGTCACTGAATAAGTCTGTAAAGTCCGGCCAACGCATGCCGAGAATTTCGAGATACTGCCACCTCTGAAGCTAACGGATTAGATTACTTTACCTAGCCAAGTGAACAGGTATTTTGCTAGCAACGAATTTACAGGTTGAAGGCCCATCAATCACATACGTTATAACTGGTATGACGATGTGTTCTAATTTTCTTGCAATTGTTAATGATAAATGTCCCCAAAGAATCCCTGAAAGCATGTGCACACCTAATTAGCTGTAGACGTGACGCCCTAAGCGTGATTAGCAAACAAAGTCCATCGATACTACGATGAAAGCCATCCTCTGACATCCGTGGAACTATTCTTTCTTAAAGAACGAATGTGGAATGCCTGCAAAATTCTGATAATTCACAGTAATAATTGCTGTGGGGCGTAGCTGAGGTAAACACCAAAGCACTCCTGCCTTATAAATAATAATAATAATAATAACTAAATTTTTTGTGTTTTTGTGTAAAACCGTACCAAGCTTTACATTATAAGTCAGCAATAAGAATGCAGGCAAGAGTCATTTTTTTTATGTCATTGGTCCTACCATCGTGTTCGCTGTTAACCAAAGGCTTCATTGGTCTGGAGGGCTAACATTAACTATTTTCACCTTCACCAACTAGGGAATAAGACGGAACTCTTCGAGATTGGATGTTTATTCTTCGTTGCATGGGTTATGGGATACACGCGGTCGCCATTAAATAATTGTTCTGAAAAAATTATGTATATTTTAGACAACTGTCGATCTCTTTAATGGTGGCGGAATATTTCCATCGTCCCGAACATCGCGGACCCTGTACCATCATCTTTGCAACTCACATATTCGAGCTTTATGCTACATGCCCGTTACCATGGGCGTCGGCATAAGCCCCCATCAGCTCAATAGGGTACGTAAAGCTATGACTCAATGCATTACACGTTTTATATTCGCGGAGTTGCCATTTGAACATTGTGTCAGTCTCAGATGAGCTATAGCAGATGGGCTAAGAACAGTTCATCGTCGCTATTGTATTTAATAGAATAGTTCGACTTTTTTAGGCCATCAGATCAATTTTGGCTTTGTTTATTATGGGTCTGTGTGTTAATTCATATGAACAATAGCACTGTTTGATAAGTCTCTTTTTACGAGCTAAGAGAGGCCAGTGTGCGATCGAGTTCGTTTACTTTGCTTTAATGTTAAAGACGTTCTAAAACTAGGGACGATAACAGAAACCTTATCCATGGATCTGTCGCGACTATCTAAAAACGGAAATTCAGACTAAATCTATAATAATTGGGAATTGATTTTATTTATTTACATTACAGCAATAGAACCGATAAGTAACTTTTAAATCTAGATCCCAAATTAGTATTCGTACTTTCATTAGAAGTGCCCGATATTATTGACTGTATTTGCTATGCTTTATTGAAGATGTTGTAGATATTTGTTCTTTTTATAGTTTGTCGTGCGATAATAGTAACAATCATCATGATCATCACTATTTGTATTCTTGATTTAACTCGCATGTATGTAAATGTATGTTGGCGGTTTTCAGACCCGGATTCCCGTCTATATGGCTCATATGCCTTCAGGAACTTCAACGAAAAATCTCGTTCATATGGCTCAGGTAAGTGAATATCGCCTCTTATCGTCCTTAAAACTAAGTAGCGTTAGCTTCCTCCAAAGGTAAACTTGTAATGGGTATATTTGTTTTCGTTAGATTCCACTTAGAAGATTTTCCGTTTTACTGAAGAAGTCCTCTCAGTATTAATTTTCACGAATGCTCTGTATAGCCATCTTTATGTACATTCTACTCTACATTAATCCAGTAGAGCTCTTCACCTTGTCGAATTTTACCCGTTGGCGTAGAATTTTTTAGAAAAATAAAAAAACGTTGACTCCACTACATTGCTTTGACTGGTTTCCCCTAAACGATCGTTCAGTATACTGCCGGAATGAATCATTCGATAACTCATTTGTCTCCCTTTTTGCGAATGCGCGTATCAGCTGTTTAGCTTCTCGATTTCGTGTGATTACCATTATATCCGCTATAAAAGACAGTGAGCAACATGAAGGTTAACTATGGTAGCAGCATTTGAACAAGACTCTTTAGAACCATGTGAATTCGGATCATTCACAGCATCGTTTTTCTTCTTTCTTAGTAAAAGCTTCGCTTGTTGATCTTTGACATTGACAAACATATATTACTCGATACAAATTATTGAGAGAAAAACATCCTTATGGATTATACTATTCTAAACTACAATGTCCCTTATATTTAATAAGGTTTTTCAGCTACGCGTATCAAGTAAGAGCTCAATTGACACTACTAATATATAGTTTATTTGTGCGTAATATTTCAAATGTACATTAAATAAAACTGTTTGTCTAAACAATTCTTCGTAATCACACTGGTAAACTTGCTTATGATAATTTGGGATTAATAATTCCCCCTCTTCCACCCCCTAGTTTTAAACTGTTGGGCGGATAAAAGCATATTCAATGACCTATATTATTGTCATTCTATTTGTGTTTCACTATATTTTTATCTGTCCGCTTGTATGCGCACTTCAGAACCGCAATCGCAAGGATTTCTGTCGTTTTGACTATGGGGAAAAGGAGAATATATGGCGATATGGAACCTCCTATGCTCCTCGGTATCCCCTCCATAAGATCACGGCTCCCATTGCTCTGTTCTGGGGAAAAAATGACCGATTAGCTACCCCAGAAGACGTAAGCACTCTTCGAAAGGAGATCCATCATGCCATTGTTTATGATTATCTTGTTCCCGACCCGCAATTCGCTCATCTGGATTTTATGATTGGAATCAATGCAAATCACCTCTTACATGAACCCATTATCCATCTTCTAAATAGGTTTCATCATGGAGAACATCTTGGCCTGTATCGCCCTGAGCTTCATCAAACGTATGTTGGTCCGCCCATTCCGCCATTCCCACTGCCACCACTAGATGCTCACAAGAACCCGCTAAGGCTGCCAGTTTTTGGCATCAAATTCGCATCGATTCCTGTAGGTGGGTCCTGGAAAAAACCTTCGCTCCCTATTACCATACAAGCACCGCCTCATCTCCCCACGGTACCTACCCATCTATCACAAGTTCCGCCACAAAAATTACAGCCACCGTCTCTTTCCGTGGCTCCTTCCCTGCAGGCGATTTCTAGGCCACGGACCCCAGATACGCAATTGCAGCTGGTTGGTTCCGACTTTGTTCAGTTCGGGCAGGCGTATTCGCTTCAGCAACAATTACCGAAGTCGCTTTCAGTCGGCAGCCACAGCAATTTCGGGGCGTTCCATCACTCTCAGCCTGTTATGCCCCAGGCAATACCTCCCGAACTTTTTTTGTTTCATTCAGAGGATAATTTTTTTGGCAAGGTTTTCCGACCGCCTCCTGCTCGTCGTTCATATCCAACTTCATCGCACAGAATCACTCACTTTCTGCAAAGACCTCATATTAATGTCAAAAAAGTCAATCAGCGGTTACATCTCGAGGATACAAACAAAAAAGTTACGCCTCATTTTTCAACGTCGGGCTCTATCGCGGACCATCCATCGGTACCGGTTCAGCGCGCGATGCTTGTACCTCCAGCTGAGTGTTTTGCCAACCACGGCCTTCGAAGGAAAAGAGTTATCATGCACCCAGACAACAACGGAGGTTTTCAAACCGATTGGTTTCCGGTAACGCAAGGCTTCCAAGAACTCACACTATACGACCTTCTACCATCTGTTTCTACTAGAGGGCAAAGCGAGGTTTTTGCCCTGCCTGATCCACGACAAGCCCAAGCAAACATAAGCTTCCATGGAAACACGGATTCTGACAAAAAAAAGACTATCTTGCGGGGATCAATTCGCGGCCCCCATCAAATGTATGGCAAGGGCTTATGATAATGGTATTAGGATAAATCTTCCTTACAAATATCTGTTAAGCCATTTCATTAGTGCTACATTTGTACTGTTTATGCTCTCAAAGTTATACTTTTTGGATAACAGGAATTTGATACTGTAGAATTGTAGATCTTTGTCACTTGAAGTCAGATCACAACCTTAGCCTTTCGTTCCCGCTGTCTGCCCTTCTTACTTTGTAATAGAACTGGTTTCAGTTTTGGTTACATTCGCTCCCGGCATTCTAATTTAGTTTACGGAATGTTAGACTTTGCTTCTCACTTAATTCTAGTTATTTATGTGTAAACCGAACGTGACATGTAAATATTGTAGATACAATACTGTACATATGTCGTATTTGTTACTGGCAGCAAATAAACATTGTTTATTGAGTAAAGAAAACAGACTGCTAATTATGATCACGGGTGGGGCACATTTATTGATAAGATAACAATGAGACACGAGAAGCCAAAAATACAAGTAAGCAATGCCTTACTATGCAGCATTTAGGCTTATTTAGTAGACTTTTCCAAAAATATCTTTTGAATGAAATTGTATAGGTTTAAAATGATATACCGCAGCCATCAGAGCTGCATTCAAAACGGTGTCCAACAACGACTGTCCAATGGTCGTACCTTTAGCCAAGGTTTCTTGCACGTTGTCCTCTGTATCAAACTCCATCTCTGTGTAGGTCTTTGAAATGTCATCACCATAAGTTGCAAGCACGATGTCAAAGGCAGATCTCACTTTAGCGTCATCCTGATATCCTGCAAGATTTTTGATAGAGCTGGCTTGATCTTGAGTCTTTACGGATCGTATTTCCAGACCCTTTTTACGGTCTCGGGTATCGAGGCCTCCTTGATTTTTTCTGTGGTCATCGTTTCGGACCCGGCTTGTATCTGCACGGGTATCTTCTCGTTGAAGGCGTTCCATGCGGGCGTCAAAACGAAGATTTTCTTCACGGGCTTGAGTATCCAGACGTTGTTTATCCTCCCTACGATTATTTTCTGGCGTAATACGGGAGTCGAAGCGAAAACTCTCTTCACGGGTTCGGGTATCGAGACGCTCTCGATCATCTTTATGGTCATTCTTTCGTACCCACTTTGCATCAGCAAGGGTATCTTCTCGTTCAAGACGTTCAATGCGAGATCCAAAGCGAAGATCTTTTTCAAAAGTTCGAGTATCGAAACTTGCCTTGTTTTCTCTACGGTAATTTTCTAGTATGGAACGCTCCATGGAAGGGTCGGAATGAATACTCTCTTCACGAACTCGAATACCGAAACGTTCATGGTTTTCCCTACGATCATTTTCTCGGGCCCACCTTGCATCTGCACGAATATCTTCTCGTTCAAGACGCTCTATGCGAGAGTTAAAGCGAAAGTTCTTTTTATCAGCTCGGGTATCGAAACGCTCTTGTCTTCCTCTACGATCATTTTCTAGTATAACACGTTTCATGCGGAAGTCGGAGCGAAAACGTTCCTTACGGCTATCGAAACGCTCTTCATTTTCTCTATGGTCGATGTCTCGGACTCGCTTTGCATCTGCACGAGTATTGTCTCGCTCAAGATGCTCCATGCGAGAGTCAATTCGAAGGCTTTGTTCACGGGCTCGAGTACCGAAATGCTCTTGATTTTCTCTACGATTATTCTCTTGGACCCGCTTCATATCAGAATGACTGTCTTCTCGTCCAAGACGTTCCACGAGGGGGTCAGATCGAAAACTCTTTTTATAGGCTCGATAATCAAGGCGTTCCTGATTTTCTCTCCGGTCATTGTCTCGGATTTGCCTCGCATCAGCAGGTGCATCATCTCGTTCAGAACGCTCCATGCGGGAGTCAGACCAAAAGCTCTCTTCACGGGCTCGGGTATCGATACGATCCTGATTTTCTTTTTGGTCGTTATCTCGGTTTAGGTGCTTCATGCGAGTTTCGAAACAGACTTCCCTTCTGTCATTTGCGAATTCCATTCGTTTCCATGGAGTTGCCATCACTGAATGATGGCTCACGTAGCCACAGTTTTGTACCCTGGTCGGACTGTTATTGTTTTGTAGCTTCTCGCAGCGATTCCAGTCAATATCGCGAGTGTAGGTGCCACCTTTCCTAATGTCTGGGCCAAGTGTTGGGCTAAATCCGGTCCATAAAGATTCTTGACGTACACGGGCGTCAAGATGGGCGCAGCAAGGCGCCGCGATCAGGCACACGACGATGAAGTATTGACGGAATTGCATAGCTGCAATGAAAAAGAAAGATATAAAACCTTTATCAACTGCTTAGACGCTTCTAAAATAAAGAGCCCGGTATGTAACCGTTTAGCATATATGCTCATTTAGCCAATATTTTCTTTACCAACACTATGGCGAATGTTAAGGCCACTGTATTGATGAGAACACTTACCGGAAGTGATCAGAAATATAATTGCTCACCACTGTCGTCGCTACCGACCGATGAACTGAAACCAGTAAGGTTGTGCTCGCCTTTTATACTGATAGACGAGAGGTTTTGAGCGTGTCCAGAGACCGAAAACGTGGATTATTTCCCGACAAAATACGTCTGTAGGACCATTTTCCTATTGACGTCATGAGTGAGTGGGCCATGCATATCGTAGCCTTACAACTCCTCGACGCATCGCCTAATGACCCAACAAGCGTCTTGGTCACGCATGCCTTTCTAAAAATGGGTCGCAATTTATGTTTATTATAAAGCATCAATTTAGCCCTTTCTAAACACATCATTCAACTAAAGGACGGTGCTTTTCTTCTAGCGCGATACACATGACTTCTAAACATTCACTACAAACAAATTTGTAATCCGCCAACATGATGTTGAATGAAATCATTAATTTCGACCTAAAATCTAGTACGCTTCGATATAAAAATTCTTTAGCTTTACAACCATTGATTTCAGATAGATAAATTTCGTTATTTAGGGATTAATAATTACCTTGTTAAATTGTCAAGCAGTTACTTCCGCCTTTCGGTTTAAGGTTATCTATTGATTTTAATAGTTTTGCGAATTATTTGGTAAATATTTGAATTTTGCGCCTAAAAAAAAACTGCACCCTAAAAAAAAACCTTCTATTCTAAATTATAGAATAAGAAATGCACATAGCAGGAGCAGCTTCACTCGTTTATATGTATAGCCTTTCGATGTGACTCAAAGGACTATGACGAAGCAATGTAAATGGCATAAACATGAGGGGTAAAACTTTGAAGCACTTAAAGCCGCGTTATGACCTGTTATCATTTGCTGATTTTCATAAACTTGTTACCGCTATTACATTTAGCCATAGATAAAATATAATCATGAATATATTTGCAAACCTGTTTTGACAAACAAAGCGGTACACTTATAAACTAAGATAGTGTACTGCTATACTTTAGTGACCCTTTATACAACACTTGAGATATAAACGACTGTAAGCTTCATTTTACGACGAGATATAGAAAAGGAAAGAATGTACTAAGGCATTAATAATGAAAATGTTTTCATGACATCATTGAGTTACACTGAAAACACACGTGCATTGATTGATATAGACAGCACATATAGTGAGGTCGAACATAGGTCTATGTCTCACAGGCGCTGAATAAACTCATCATCCCAAATAATGGTTCCAAATAATAATATATAGCGTGAAAACATTATTTAAGGAACGAAGCGTATTTTCGAATGACACCCCCCGTAATAAATGTTAGTCTTGTGACTGCAGACCCCGATCCTCACAATGACTATTTTCTTTACATTAGAGCTTAGAAGAAGCATGATCTCCGTTGAAAATTCAGTGTTCTGCTAGGTCAGCCTATGGCTTGGTTATGGTTTTAAATTAGCCGACAAAATGCAGTTTTTGGTGTTTCATATTGGTTCATCGGCCCATTTAGGCTTCTGATAGAGCTTGTTATAGGAAATTTCCTTCTGTATATTTGTACTTTGTATGGTTCGGCAGCTAATGGAAGCACTATCGATTGAACATTATTGCTATCGTTTCTAATTGTCTGTAATTAAAATCTCAAATTGGCTCTTGTAGAGTGCTTTTGTCACGCGGTGAAAATTGTCGACAGGTTTTATAGGCGCTGGCAATGATTTGGGCCTACTGTCAACGGTTAGCTCTTCACTCATCCGCCGCGGAGAGCTCTGGAATTCTTCGTAAATAGGATTGTGGAATGATGTCGAGGAAGGCGTACGAATCCAGTACGCGCGACAGTATACGCCTAGTTTCAGCGAGATGAGCAGGAATACTATTGCGATCAAGAGTGCAGCTACTGAGATCGAGCCACTGGAACGTCAGAACAATGAGTCTTTCTTGTAACTTCACTCTATATCGCTCTTATGAAGTGAATTCAGAATAAGGCATCGTGAAAGAAAATGGCACACTTTAGTCATGACGTTATATTCATCATATTCCAAGAGGCCTTCCAGTTACTGGTCCCATGTTTAGTCAACCTAGACGAACCTCTGATTGCTAGTTGAAACGTTCGTGCTTAATACCGAGTTAAGTGCACCGCGTTTTCGTCACGAAATATATCGCTGTCTAATTCATTGATACTCCGCATGATTTACGAAAGAATAGTGAACTTAATACAGGCAACATTTGAAAAATTGCAACTGGTCGTATAGTGAATGTCGTAGATGTCAACGAAACATTCGAAAACGATCCCACCCGACGCTTCTCATGTTGATACTTCCCAATCAATGCTTCCAAAAAAAAATTACAGATTTCATACAACGTATTTGTGCAGGCTCATCTCAAGTAACCATTTTGCCCATTTGACACGTTCATACGGATTGCCGTTGTACCAAAGTCAGGACTTCCTTGTTTATTTTCACGAAACCACTAGGCTTGTTTCTAAGGTGGCCTACGTCTTACCTCTGCCAAATGATTTTTTTGCTAGCTCGGAGAAAGCATTAGCTTTGTATCTAACAGACTTTATAGTTGGTAGCCAACACAGAACCTGGATATCCTCAGTTCGTATCGTCGAAGTGTATTCTATCCGTAAAGTGGACAAATGTCGTTTCGTATAACTTACATGTAAATCAAGTCCTTAACTATCTCCATTTCTATTCACTCTTCGCCACACATACGTCGTATTAATGATCACAGCCATACGTAAACGTTTTAGAAAAAAATAGGTCTGCTCATGAAATTCACGAATCTGGTCATCTGTTCGATGGTAATGTCTACAGCTTAGAGAAAGGGGGGATCTCGATCCATAGTAACCGTTCTTGTTGCACTAACGTTATCTATCCCTAGCTCAATTGAGCAAAGAGGCGTCGCCTGATTAAAGGACATTCACTAATCCAATGATTTTAATACGCCGGCATCATTAGCAGATTGATATGATTGGTACATGCATATCTACCTCTAATATATTAGAGGTAAAGCTATTTTATAGAATATCGAACTTGTCTATATATTTGGACCCAGTTGCAAAAAAAAGTTCAACGAGTAAATTTAGCTGTAACGTATTTGCCGATAAAATGCGACTCTTCAATATGGGCGCTACATAAACGAAGCGATTTTCGTTAAATCCTGACGCTTCGTAGATAACATTAGTCAAGTTCTAATTAAAACTAGTATCATGAGCGTTGTAGTTTTTAGCATTGATTTGGCGAGAAGGTATGGATCACTTTTTATACTTCACGTCAGTCGCTTCGAATCGGCTTTAATGACGTTTGAAAGCTAAGGCTTCGTAGTAACAAATCGGTTACCTAAAATTCGTAAATATTTTTTAATCAGACTTAAGATAGATCGCCTTAAAGGTAAGTACATTTTTTGCAAAATTTTGCCATATTTTTTCAATTTTATTACAATAAACGTACGAATTCTGTTCAGACGTACAAAAAAGTTTTCACGAGGTGCGGTCAAGGTGCGCTATCGCAGGAGACAGCTCAAAGATGGATCTGTTGCACTCGTTCTGAAAATTTCGATGTGAAAGACGGTCGATCAGTCAAGGAAAGATCTGATCGAATGAATTATTGAGCGAGTTGAGCGAGACCGACACCTGAATAGTCATGATATCGCCGAGGAACTAAGCATCAATCAGCAAAAAGTTATTTGAAGAAAGTTAGCTTGGAAAAAAGAACGCCATTTGGTTGCCATACGACCCAACGCAAAAGAAACTGATTGTTCTTCCAGCCGCGAGATTCTGTAACGACCCAGTTAAAGCGAACAATTTCTGGAGCAGCTGATGGATGAAAAATATAATTACATTTGACAGCATGTAATATATAAGTAAACAAAATGTGCCATGTAACAAAGCCCAGACTGACGCCTGAGAAGGTAAAGAGATTGGTGGGAGTGGAACGGGCTCGTGCGCTCTGGGTTGCTGGTACACGACTGTTTCGGACTTCCGCTGTCAACAGCTAGCAAAACCACATCAAACCATTAAAAAAAAAATAACAACAATAAACCACATAGGAATAGAGAGAACTTAGATGGGAAATTTTGATGCATTTTCGGTATAGCATAAATCGAGTACCGTCTTTTTTTAACTCTTTTGACGGCGTTAATATAGTTCTAGTACAGAGACGCAAAAGTCACTTACCACAAATTTTCACCCCGAAAATATAGACCTTTTACAGTGATGTGGGATCATAGTGCTACCAAAAAAAAATGGCAGAAGGTCATCGATGAAAATGATGCATATCTAGCTTGGTACTGTTATTAGAAATTGGAAAGAAAAAATTTAATTTTGGTTTAAAAATGGCGTGGACAAACGAATCTTTAGATAGGAGAGATATAAATGTATCGACCCCCTATCGGCAATCCTTTACAGACTAGAGTCGCTTTATTTGTATTTGCAAGAGCTTCGAATTTCATACGATTGCAATAAATGTATCATTATTTTCACAAAAAGGTAGTCACATCTCTGTTTAGACTGTGATGCACAGCACACGATATGATTTTGGATTCACGTTTAGTTATTCCTTCCTTTTCCATTTCCTTGAAAGAATATTCGTTTTCATTGAATGACGGTTTTCTCAGACTGTGTTGTTGTACGTACCCTTTGAATAAATACGTTCGTACTATCATTGTAGTCCATATGTTGTTAGTTTCAAAGAAAGGCTCTATGTAAACGACTACTAGATTAAGATATACATATTATCATAACAATTATTGCCCAATCTTCCACAAAGTCTTCGTATGATTCGATTTGAGCCTTTTTCATCTTTTGTCGTAAATTAAGAGGCTGTCAGTTCCTTCACAGCTGTTCACTGTAGGCTGGGCAGATGGAACCCTATCATTTTTCTACTGTATAATTAAAGCGTTTATTAGCATTTTATTTGTTTATATAAATGAAGTTTTACCTTTAACTTAAATTATGTGCAGACCAGCAAACGCGTTCATGGTCGAGACATTTTTACTGAAGATCCAACTGATAAACGATGTACGCGAGTAATGAACTCATTCCTATGCTACTTATAGCTTTGAGTATTGATAGGCATAGAAAGAATACGTATCCTATATATATA
>NW_019211456.1:15268272-15278005 GCF_002443255.2 Varroa destructor
ATGTATAATGTTAAGAAAATGGAAAAAGAAAATTTAAAAAAAATGCACGAAAAATGCAAAAGAAGATTGAAAGGCTTCCGTTATATTTTTGTAGGATTGTTGTCCTAGTGATATTGTGCTCGTTTGTGTAATCTCTGAGAAAGGCTCAAAAAATACCCAAAGGCTTTCCGCATTGGTTTTTAGAGGTTTTTCATCGTTAAAACGATTGCCTCTGGAAGTGTCAATTATTAGAGAATGTCAAGTATATTTTAGAAAATAATTAAATACGTAGTACATAAATTAAATGAACAACGAAGCACAAAGCTCGAGTAAAAAACAAACCTACTAATGAATGTTTTTTATAACACCGAATCGGTTTTAACAATTTTCTAAGTTCTTTGACAACCTCTATTGTCGATAACTTCAAGCGAAGCGAGGGCCCGTCCGGTAATTTCGAAAAATCTCTGGCGGACAATCGAGTTTGCCATCCAGTTTGCCACCATTACTATATGATAGCTGCGTTCTGAAAACGAATTTATTTAAAGGATTGTTTCATTAAATTCGAATTCTCTCTTCATAAGTACCTAGCCAATTCTACACACAGTTTATTAAAAAACATAGACACGATGCTAGTCACGCTGCAGTATACATAACCAACTAGAACGATGGTAATGAGTAGAACTTCAGTTGATTTCTGTTGCCACAGAAGGCTTCACTTCTAGCGGCATCGATCTGAAAACAAAGCTGGTGTCGTTCATTGTTATTACTATTAGTTTATACGTTGGCGTTGATTTTTATACATATTTGTAAGGTCTGATCGAGCGTTGACAAGTAGAGAAAAGTAATGGTGGACCTAGAGAAGCTAACAGCTAAAAGTCAGTTAAGCTGCCTGTAGCTGCGGATTTTTGCAAAATAATTCATGTGCATCTAAAGCCGGAGAGCTGATCCTGATACGACATTTATATTTGCATCAAAATTTCATATAGACTCAGTGTGAAACTACATATTTTCCACTCCATGGGGCAGCTTACCTCCAAAGTTGTATGTGACGATAGAATAATTAGAATAATCCGTGCCGATCACCTTGACGGTGATAGTGTCCCCCGATAGAGCGACAAAAGCAAAACCGTCCTCCAGGGGATACGCAGGATGTGTAACACGGGCTGCCTGACTAAAACAAATGAATCAATATCTTTCCGAGCTACTATAGTTTGCCAATAAAATTTCAAAGCGGTCGCTGTTGAACATTTCTTCAACACGTTATATCGCTTAACGAACAAGCGCCATGGCAGAGTCTGTGTACCTAATCAGGCCCTGCAGTGAAATCATTTTCGCCACGCTTAGTCCATTTTATATTTGTTGTCAGTTGCCTCCGTTGTTGTAATTATTATCTATTTACGTGTGGTAAATTTTAGTCGATCTTCTTCAAATAGAATTTTTTATTAATATGGGGCTAATAAATACATCAATTCGTATCGTTTGTTGACAAACTTACAAGAGAAAGTAATATTAATATACATGCGTTATATGAAGATATGTTACTTACTTCTGCTCCATTAACTCCACAATATATGTGAAGTTGCCCTTCTCTCGATTCTCCTAAAATAATTAAGTTCCAAAATAACTAACTGAACATCAAAAGGCAACTCAATCTGTCACAATCGTATCTAAACAGAGGAGCCGTTTTGTAACCCTGTCAAGCCTGATATGTGGTAATTTCTATGGCCTGGGTTCTCTGAAAGCTTGAGCCCGGTTTAGAGCTCAAGGATTTTATATAACTTACGTAGTGCCACTTGACTTTTTTACAGCAAATAAAAAATGACATATTGCGTACAAATATCTTCTATGTAGTAAGTAGATAGGCCAGATTAGGCAGCATTAGATTTTGTTCAAATAAGATTTAGCTGTACGTTAAGATTACTGTATTATATATAGAGTTTTTATGAGGTCGTAACTAATAGGTGGCTATGCTACCTCGATCGACGTTGTAACGCAAGAAGCATCTTTTCTTCGAATTACTTTCCCTGGTACAATCAGACCACCTCGATGAGTAACGTAGAATTTAAGATTTTTATACTGCAATAATTAGAAAAGGCACCACAAACAATGTATATATATATATATATATATATAAATATATTGGAGTTAATTTATTATTCATGAATCTATCCACACACGCTTGGGAAGAAACAGTGTAACTTTTACCAGAGCCGCGGCGGACATCAGCGACATATAAAATACATAGTTAAAACAACGAAAAATAATACCTGTATTTGATAAAGCAAGTCCATAAAACCACATCGAACGGAAGCACTATTACTACAATCTAGAAAACCGTCGAACAACATGAGTTACGTAAGCGATCTCTGTTGCACATACCTGGTCAAAGTCAAAAAGTTCATCCAAAACTTTTTGGCCTAAAATGACCACCACACATGTTACAAAGACTAGAAGCTGTGAAGTGAGCTTCATCGTACGCAATTCTACGAGCTCTGTTGAAGACGTAACTGAAATCTAACGTATATATAGCCGACAGAGCTAGCTAATGATTGTTAGGAAGCGATTTAGCGCGCCAATGTGGAGTTTTTTTTTCTGGAACTGAGCTTTTTTTTATTATTTCGGGATGCATTAGCTCTAGAGTTGCATCGTTTCGCTCGATTTAACTCAAGGTCCCGTTTAGATGCGGCCAACAAGCTTCAATCTAGTTTCAGAGATTCGTTGAATTTAAATCTAGTCTCTCTCTCCAGTCAGCGTGGACACTGTGTAGGTCGTTTTACGAAATTATCATCATACTACAATTTATAGAGGCACCTTATTTATCTATAGAGATTATTCGATGGTGTTTAATTTATTGCTACAAGACCAATTTCGCCATCGTCAGCATTTGATATACTTGCAGGTACATCAGGTTGCTCTGTACAAGCTTTAAAATATTTTCTAGTGTAACGGTTATTTCCTAATTTAAATTACTGACGTTATGTCATCAGTAACTTATTTTGACTTAGAGAGCAACAGAACGAGTGCTGCTATTAATATCTGCAGATAAGTAAAAAGTTACCAAGGTCCGAAATCTTGTTGGATATTAGATTTATCTTTGAAGAAAAACTCGTTTGTAGTTAATTAAGTGGAAAAAAGCATCCTATGACAAGGTATAGCATATCGGCTTGTACCTAATTAAAATTGTCCTAATGGGTTATTGGCAATTCCGAAATAATTTTTTCGCAATTCTTCCAAAATTTGCGAATTATTAATTAATTAATAGGTATTTTGCATTATTTAAAGCGTAGTTTAACATTTTGATCGAACTCTGAGAAGAATAATAATACATTTAGTTGAAGTCGTTTGTGAAGTCTTACCTTCGAGTACGAAGACAGTCTTTTGCATTGCAGGTAGTACGGGCTAGAATACCGTACCACTCCAATTAGCACTTATTGAAAATATCGGAACATCTATTTAGCATTTTTGACGTCGTCTTATCTCTGCTAATTCATTCCAGTCAATGTCGCGGCAAAACAAATCGGCCTAGAGGTTATCGGAATCTACCCGTTGCACCTATACAGGCTACAGCCTTATTGGCAATGTTGCAACGTTCGCGTGTCGTCTTCTCGATAGCCATTTTACAGCAGTCTTATGAAAATTCGTATGCAGTGGCTACACAAATGGCCCTTTTCTGGCAATTGTAAATCCTACATTAAGTGAATCCAATTACCTGTATCATAAAGAGCCCACATTTAGCCCAACTTAGGATTCGAGATTGGTCTGACAAGCTATCAGGCGCAACTGTGCCTGCGCTCTCTATGTTCCGAGGCCTCATTATCCCGATTTCATCCACACTTTACTTGACTACCGACCTTATTGGGACTGGCTTATTAGTGCACTGTGTGGTCGTAATGCCCTTACGATCAAGATGAGCCCTTTCCACAGTCAAATCTACGCACGGAACGGTAACCGATTTGAATATTATTATATCGCCCACCAAAACAAGAAGCTCACGATGGTGATGTCTTTCTCTCTGGCTGTATCAAAAATTAGGCAATTAATTTGGTACATTTTAAACAGGTAACAGTAGTAATACCTTTTATTTCTATTCACTATAAAAGAACAACCGATGTCAAGTAGAAATGTCAACTGTATAAAATAACGTATAAATCACGAACTATATAGTTGATTCACTAGAAAGGAGGTTCGTGCAGGACGATTATGTTCGATGCGGGTTTAATGCCGGAACATCGGAAAATTATTGATCAGTCTCGTTTTAGGTTCTTCTTTGGCGTGTTAGTGTCAGTTGCAGGCCAAAATGTTAAACAGAACACGTGCAGATGACCACGTTTATTTCACGACATTTTTCTGTCGACCTATGATACACATATATTTATCTTTAGTTCAGTAGTGATAGGCTGAAGGATGTATAAACCCTCCCCTATTTCGTACAGAATTGATTCGCTGTTTGTCGTCAGCTGTCCTGTTGTTCACATCGTCATTAAGCGTGTATTGACAGTCCTACTTAATGGTAGCCGTATCCAAGACCGGCTCCGTGTCCAAGAGCGAAACCGTGTCCAATAGCGGCAACGGGTGCGGCATACGAAGCAATTGGCGCAGCTGCAACGGTCTTGGTGATAGCAGCAGCTCCAGGTGTAATAATCGAGGTAGCAGCAGCAGCAGCAGGGGCCGTTCCGGGTTCATTGGTTTTGATCGAAGCGCGGAAACCAAGACCGTCAGCGACATAGTTCACGACACGGGAACGGCCGTCAATGTCAACGAGACCATACGACCCGGCCACGCCGAGCTTGTTGCCAGCCTCCGAACGGAAGCTTCCACCAGTCGCGTGCTTCTCATCGTAGACGAATTTGTAGTTGCCAAGGCCGTCCTCGGCGCGCGACGACACCGACGAACCGGTAGAGAGTGCGGCGTGGCCAACGAGACCGGCCTGGGCAGCAGCGCAGAGGGCAGCAAGAGCAACGAATACCTTCATAGCTGGCAACTGATCGACTTCTGCGTCCGCTTTGCTTAAACACTAAGTAAGCACTGATACCGTTCACTTGTACAGTGTCCGTCTTAAATAGCGATAGCGGCCTGGACAGCGTCGAAAAGCGCCGGGTGTGTGTGTGCATCTGTGTGCGAGTACTAGCAACCCAAGCACGCGTCGGCCGGGTTTACCATCGGCCATCCACCCACTTTTTCCGATCTTGAGGAGGAGGCGACGCCTATGCTGGCAGCGAAGGTGGCGGTGTGAACATCGTACGATGAGATAGACGGCTGTGCTATACGACAAGCGGAGACGTATACAAGGACAAGAAGTAATGTTATTCGTGGCGGTAAGTAGTGCTTAGGTTACAGCTGATGCTGCCATTGGCATATGTGCTACGACTCGCGCGAGAGCTGTCCCTCTTGGCTTGATTTAGGTTTCAGTCGATTCGAGCATTTGGAAAGTAACGTCCGTTCCAGTAGCGAAACATTGGCGCCCTCACCGACAAACAGACCCCACCCCACGAAAGCGATTCAAGCGGACGTTTGCCCAACTTTTCACCAGGAACCTTCTTGGTTACATATATGTCTATCTAACTACTATTCGCACTATTAAATCGCGCCATGAAATAATTACTACGCCACACCCGTCGATGGATAAAGCGACAGTTGCAGGCGCTGTCGCCATCTTCGCGTCCAGCATATTTGAGAAAAGAAACACGCATTTTGTCGACCACTGCGATTCCGCCACTGTGAATTTTAACCAGAATTGAACGTCGAACGGATGCCAGCAACTCGTTACTCGGAGCTATAGAGCGGAAGCGGCACCCAACGCGACCACAATGAAAGAACAGAAATGACTACAAAATACCCGATGCGCGCTTTCTTCTAAGTAACAGAATCACTCTTCCAGAAAGTCTATAATAGCTATAACATTTTGTGATACATTTAAAATATGGTCAACTATATGACTCGTTTGCTTCATTGAAGCTCGGGCAACGACACAAGTAACGGTTCTGCCGCATTTACAGAGCTAGGAAGGAAAAATCGCAAAAATAAAAAAAACGTAAAGTAAAGTATCGACAGAGGACATTTACTAGCATTGTAATATTGTGCTCGTGAATAACACGTTTCTTTGTTACGCGGGGCAACGGGTAGGAGGGCAGTGGACTCAGGGAAAACAGGCGGGAAAGGTTTGTTTATTATACATCTTGACTAAAGGTGACTCGCTGAAGGGCGGGACCGCAGAAGATAAAAGGTAAACATGATTTTCATTTAGGAACAGAGTTCAGCACAGTTGCGCTCGGCTATTAAAGACTTAATTTAATTATTTTAAAGTTAAAACGTCTGCAGAGAACGATCTTTTGTTGAAAGATTATTTCATTTACTTGTGTTACAATGCGACCATTGAATACACGCCAGCTAAGAGCTAAGAACAATTGATATTCCAATACTTGTGAACTTTTAGAATGTACATACAGGTTATATCGAACGACAAACCCTTTACCAAGGACTTCTTAACAAAACGTGCTAAAGAAGATGTCGACTCAGTGGATAGTAGTATTTAATATAGGCATCATAAACGATATGACAGGTAAGTATAGGCTAATATTTAATTACTGTATATAGTGTTACAGAATATCTACTTAAATAGAAAACAGTACGTCGTAGTAATTAAAGCAGGATTGGAATTTGATAAAAATCGAAAAACGATATATGTATATACAAAACATATCTGTGTGATATACTTTTGGCTTCGACGTCCCACCCTAAAACCTCCGTTACAATCTCCCTTACTTGTCCTCGTTATAATGTTACTATTGACCTTGTGTATTTGTCCAGTGGTGGACCTCAGCACTACTACTAGCTCAACCAACGATTACGATAAGCCTACAGTATAAAATAGTTTTTGACGAGTGAACACTTTTTTTAGTTAGATCGAAATTGAAGTAAGTTGATAAGGTCTTAAAGCAAAATTGCAGGAAAAAAAATTAGGAAGAAAACACTCTATAGAAACCGTTTTTCTCAGTTCAATTCAAAATCAATATATTTTCCAGCACCAGAACATAGTCATAAGTATTTTTCTCAATTACTGATTCAGTTGGCAGCTCGAAGCTTTGTATGTCTGTCTTTAGAAAACGTTTGATCGCCACGGCTCAAACAGATGAACTCTCATTTTCTGCAAAAGAACAATTCTCACCTGACGACCACAGTCGAAGAGGGACCGAGTCCTATGAAACGAATGGCCATTTGCCACTGAACCGTTGGCTAGAAGAAGCCGTCACAGAATAGTAAACTGTTATATATATATATATATAATAGATAATCCGCTAAACCAGTGTTTCCCTCGTGCGCTTCCTGAGGAAAATATCTATAAAAGAAACATAGATACTAGACGTATGGAACTTTTGTAGAAATCGTGACAGAACATCAGTGTTTTTGTTATTTCAAGAGGTTCCGCTTTGATTGCACGAAAGTACCACACCAATTGCGTACTGAGAAACATTTTCATAAAAATATTTAATATCTGGCTGTTGTGCTAGCGTTCGTTACTTATATAACAATTGTTTAAATCAGATTATCATTGCCCTTCGTTACTCACAAAAGTTAACATTTATACGGTCGTATGGAATAATTATCTTTCGCTTACTGGTCTTCATGGCTGATCATGCAAAACTGCACTATAGTACTCCAGATCACTTTAGTGATTCAATGATAACTGTCCTATATTCTATATTAGTAATCTCTATGCAGGTGATTGATGTGATGAAAGATGCAGAGCAGGATGGGGCAGGTCAGATCCATGGTTTCAACAACGAAGAAGCAATTAGGAAGTAAGTAAAAGAAATGCAAAAAACATGCCTGTGAAGAAAAACAACAAATATACCACCAATTATAATATGTTTCGGTGTTCCAATGTCTACATTGTACAGCCTGGATTACCGTTATCGTGCATATCGATTATTATTGAGTTTCTATCCGTCACAAACTTGCACTCTCACCAATTAACGTATGTTATTGTTTCGACCCTTCGTTGCTAATGATCTCTGAGTCGTCGCCAGTCACATATACACACATTGGCAGCAGTAGTTGATTGATATGTTATCCGTTTCGCCTGCATATAGGAACTTTTTATCTATATCTGGCGCATTACTTTTTCAAGCCACAGAGACAAACGATAGCGCATTGAGAGAATAGCATAAAGGTCCACTATTCTAGCCCAATGTATGTGCGGTCAACCCACAGAAACCGCTGATATGAACATAAGTAACATGATTTAAACAAATCAATCGATCATGATTTTACAAGGCAAGACACATTCGTGTGAAGTGACGTGAAGAATGAGTATGACATACATACAGCAATAGCGTCCATGAATGTCTTCCTATAATGGTTGGGTTCCATTCTATTCTCATGTCTTGACAAAGATGGCTTGTGCACGCGATGTCCCTGAACGTTTTCTATATCCTTTTTTCCAAGTTATACAATTGAAATTATACAATTGGAGACTCCTGTTTTATATTTATTGTGATAAGATAACTAATGGCTTCGTAGTAATTTCTGCCTCCGGTGCACGTACACTGTGCCAACATATACATATTATATACACTACTATCCCCGAGTAAGTCCAGCCCGTTGAGTTGCCGTCGCTACGTTGTCTCGATGAATTATAAAAAAAAAAAAAAAAAAAAAATATGACTAACCATGATTGCACCATAATACCGTAACCTTCACAGATGTATTATTATTCATGCACTATCGTGATAAGTTGTGACCAGTTCGACCAATACATCGAAAGCAGCAAGACTTGGTCAGCGTAATGGACCGCATCCTACCTAAATGAAGGACGCGTACGCAAATATTAGGTTTAGAATACTTGTCACCGAGTATAAGTTCGCTTTTTATACGCTATGGGTCTAACGTTTTTGCGATTTCGGTAATTCCAAACAGAAGGCCCCGTTAAAAATGTTGGCTATAATGTCCAGCGACGTTATGAGTGTCTGTGACTGTGAATGGATACTGGAACGCGATTAAATATTCAAGCATTTCTTATGGAGATGCCTGTTGCAAAACGAGTGGATTGCCAAAACAAGACTCGTACTCGCGGGCGATCACAGCCGTGCAATGCGTACCAGCTAACGTACCAGTATGTTGTCACTGAGTAAATTTGGCTACCGAAAGAATCTTCTTAGTGTTTAATTCAGTTACTACCGCAGAGCATCCGGTTGAGTGACTACACTTAGTCCTAGACTGGTTAAAGTTCCAGCGCAGAGCGCTTCTTTGCTCTTCCTTTGTGGAGTCGTAGCTAAGCTTACGCCTCTGAAGAATCATAGTATACGTTGTCATTTCTTCAAGTTCCATTTCGTATTTGCCCTTCATCAACAGAAATCACGAGATTTCTTCGGTCGGAAAATGCCACTTGTGTTACATTGTAGTTAGAAAACAGTGTTGCATTTTACGTATTTCATTATTTCTTAGTTTTACTATAATTGTTTTATTATTCGAGCATATACTCACTCTATCCTTCCTGCAAAGATTTTACCACACATTGACAGTTGTAGACAAAGCCTATAACTGGGTTAAGAGTCCTTGTGAGTTGTTGAATTTTCACACCCGATATATGCGTAAACACAATGAAATATCACAAATCACAAGTCGCAACGCACAACCAGAGAAAAGTCAATCAACCTGTAAAACAACTTGTGGCCTAAACGCAGTACGAAAAAAGGACAAATAATAGAACACCAGCGTTTTGTTATTTAACATTATTTACGAACAATAGTATATA